>NC_062287.1:34476456-34779487 GCF_902655055.1 Lutra lutra | reverse complement strand
ATCCCAAATCATGAGTGGTCAGAAAAGGGATAAAAAGAGGTTCAGAAAGAAAAAAAAAAGAAACAGTTAAAAAAAGAAAATGAATGAAGAAAAAAATATAAAAAAAGAAATATATATATATATATATATATATATATATATATATATATACTTTAGATAAACTAGTTAAAAAACTTTAAAAAAGAAAAGGGTAAAAGTTAAAAAAATTTAGCAGAAGAAGAGAAAAAAAAATTGAAAAAGAAAAAAAAAATTAAATTAACTGCAAGACTAAAGAATTATGGGGAGAAAGCCATGAGTTCCATGCTTTGCTTTCTCCTCCCCTGGAATTCAGCTGCTCTCCTTGGTATTGAAACTGTACACCTTGGTAGGTGAACTTGGTCCTGCCTGGATTTCTTGTTGATCTTCTGGGGGAGGGGCTTGTTGTGATTCTCAAGTGTCTTTGCCCCAGGTGGAATTGCACTGCCCTTACCAGGGGCCGGGCTGAGTAATCTGCTCGGGTTTGCTTTCAGTAGCTTTTGTTCCCTGAGCACTTTCTGTAGAGTTCTGGAAGACGGGAATGAAGATGGCGGTCCCCCTGTCTCTGGCCCGGAGGAGCCGAGAGCCCGGGGCCCCACTCCTCAGTGTGCCCTCAGAGAACAGCGACCAATTACTCCCATCTCCCTGGCCTTCGGCCATTTTCTGAGCTCACCAAACCTGCTACCGTTTCAAGGTAACCCTGAGCTGAGAGCTCACTCCTCGGCTCTGTCTCTGTAGCCGGTTTCCCTGTTCTAATACCTGCGAGCTCTGCGACACTCAGACACCCCCGATCGTTCTGTGACCCTGCGGGACCTGAGGCCATGCTGACCCCGTGTGGGCTTCACCCCAGTTTAGCCTCTGGAGCGATGTCCCTCAGCGGAACAGACTTTTAAAAGCCCTGATTTTGTGCTCCATTGCTCAGCCACTTGCCGGGAGCCGGCCCCTCCCCATGTGGTCTATTTTCCCATCGCTTTCGATTCACTTCTCCGCCAGTCCTCCCTTTCAGAAAGTGGTTGATTTTCTGTTTCTAGAATTGCGGTTCTTCTTCTCTTCGATGTCCCATTGGATTTGTAGGTGTTTGCAATCTTTAGATAAGCTATCTAGCTGATCTCCTGCTACCTGAAGTAGTCTCAGCCTGCTACTTCTCCGCTATCTTGACTCCTCCAATAATCTTTCTTTAATAAAGTTTCCTTTATCATCTTTAACAAGTATCATGAAAAGTTTTCTATAACACCTTATTTTAAGAGCAAACTTCAATCTATATACTATAGATAACATTAAGTGACTGTTTATCGATAAGCATCTTGGAAAATCTTTTCTCAAAATCCTTGTCTTGCTGTGTTCACCAACTGTAAACTATTCTCTCATGATCTTTTCTTGGTTCTAATCTGCCTTTATATTGGAAGATCCACCTTACAGTAAAATCCAAAACAATATAAATATTCAAAAATTTCCCAACCTTCTCCAAGACACTAAAGATCTATCAAGGTAGTCCTCTCCCTTACTGCACTTAAAAAACAAAATAAAACAAAACAAAAAACAAACAAACAAAAAAACCTCATCTTCACATTACGGACAAATTGTTCAGGGTGATATTTTATGGGAGCCAACATTTGACACTCTTAGTTCCCACAAAAATCAAATTGAAATCTTCACACAGCTGTGACCCAAGGTCCTATCTTGGAAACAACAGACCCCTCTGAGGCCCTGACACCTCCCACCAAGGGAACTCCACAGCTGTTCCAGTGTCATAACCTCATATTGGATCCAGGCTCTAATTTCCTTCTTCCTTCCTCCCTTTCTAATTATCATAAACATTTATTTCAATTATATGGGTGATCTTGACAAGCCACTGGGTTTTTGATGCAACATTGCAATAATCATTAGAGACCACAAGCTTACTACAGTCTCACCCTTGGCCCACCTTGGATAAAAGCAATAGAAACAAACATCAAGCTATTGAATGCATCTGCTAATTTAGTTTTAGGGTTTTCTTTAAATTAATGCTTCCTCATCCTGTATAATCTTGGCTGCTTATTGAATATACACATATGTCACTATATATATATACACTTACCTCCAATGAAATTTTGTTTCAATGTCTCAAACATTTCTATTCATTATTGTAACATTTTAAGTCCTGAATCACTTCTTTAATGAAGAGATAACTAATGAAGAGATAACTTGCAAGCTATGCTATCTGTGTTCTATATATGTTTGTTAGAAACTCATTTAGATTACCTAGATTTACCTAATAATGTTTGCTGATGGGTCATGTGTAAAGACTGAAATTGGAAAATATTAGGCAGGAGTTACTCTAATGGATCTCACTTTACTCCTAAAATAATATCCTTTAACACAGACACATCTTCCCAGATAATGAATTCATTGCATTCACTACAGATCAGACTCATCAGCCTGAGTTCAATTAAGAAAGAGTCTACAGCCATACCACCCTGAACGCGCCCGATCTCGTCTGATCTCGGAAGCTAAGCAGGGTCGGGCCTGGTTAGTACTTGGATGGGAGAAAAAGAAACCACATAGTTACTGAAACGGGAAATAATGAAAATAATTCTTTTTTTTTAAAGATTTTATTTATTTATTTGACAGACGGAGATCACAGAGAAGCAGGCAGAGAGAGAGTGGAGGAAGCAGGCTCCCTGCTGAGGAGAAAGCCCGATGCGGGGCTTGATCTCAGGACCCTGGGATCATGACCTGAGCTGAAGGCAGAGGCTTTAACCCACTGAGCCACCCAGGTGCCCCAATAATGAAAATAATTCTTATTTAAGAATTTAGAAGAGTAATTATAGTAATTTATAATTTATAGTAATTTAGAAGAGTAATTATAAAATGTGAAAAGACTTTAAGGACTTCCTAGCACTGAGATAGAGTATACTCATGAAGTGGTAGACTTGGAAGTGGAACAGTACAAAACCAGACCTCAACTCAGATTTGGCGCGTGCACTGTAGTTTATTGTACTTCTGACCTAAGTAATTTCTACTGGCATATTAACAACTCCTCTGTCCAAAACTCTTCCCTGATGAGTTAATATATGCTGTTTCATACACATTGAAATATTTTTTCCTATTCTCAGCTCCACACTATTTTTGCAATTAGACATGGACAAATATTGGAAGTAACTCACATAATAATTAATAAGACGTTTACTTGATTTTTTCTAAATTCCTACTAAATTTCCAAAAAACCTTGTGTTCATTAAGAAATATCAATGAAAGAAAGCTCTTAATTCCTGAAGGAAAGGATCCTATCAAATGGTAACAATTAGTACAACAGTGACATTCCAAGGAACTGATCTTTTAATCCCTATATCTCAACTAAAAAGAATATAAATCATCCTCCTCATGAATGGCCAGAAGTTCACTCCTACCAGAAACCTCAAATGAGCATTATTAGGAACCTTCCAGCAGCATATGCTTTTTGGAAGGAAATACCTCCTATCCAATAATTCTAGATTAATTAGAAAATTACAGTGAATTTAGTTATCTTCCACCCAGGATCAATGGAACAATAACATAGATATTTACAGTTTAATCTGCATTCATTTCTTCTCTATTTTTCTTATAACCTTATGCTTTCTTTGTCTAAGGATACCCTTAACTATATCACTCTTAAAGGCCCTTTATATTACTAATTATTAATATTAATATTAGTAAATATTATTTTAAGTTAATATTCTTAATATTGCTTTCTGTCTTCTTAATCTTTTCTAGATTTCAATACTATGTCTGGCTCAAATATGCTTATTAATGGATTAAAGCATACAACTAAACTGACTTGTGATATTTAACACACATTTTTTATGGAAATTCTCTAGCTTCTGGTAACAGTTTATTTTTTTAAATTGTTTGTAATTAATCAGATGGTTTCTTGGGTAATAAGACACATTTGTTAGATGATATTTTACATGGAAAATATTACTATTAAGAGACCCAGAAATTTAAAGCCTTCTGTCATGTTACACCTAGAAAAGCAGGCTCTCTTCTCTACTAAATTCATGCTAAGGGAAGTTTTGAGGAAAGCAGCTATTGTGATACCTTCAAAAAACAGAAATTGGAAGAGAACTAAGAAATAGATTTTGTATATTTGGAAGCTGTTATAATTTTCCAGATATTAAAAGTAAAATATACTACTTCTCTATTGTACTATTGTAAAGATTTTATTGCCTGGCACTGGACAATTCTCAGTAAGTGGTACCAAAACATTACAACAGTATTTCACTAGCTCCTGGGTGGTGGGCAGTTTGTTAGGCAGGAGGGTTGGGGTGGGGGAAAAAAAAAAAGTTGTTTTTGATGCCTGATGACTGGCATGAATTTGTAGAACAAAAGCCCATTAGTTGCTACCTGAAAACTGCAGAAATAAGTCTTAGATCTGTTAACTAATGAATGACTTCAGGATAGTAACTGACATGGAATCATTTAGAATCTATTTGGTCCATTAGCTTTCCCTCTATGAAAGTGAGGTAATAAGATAACTTAAGAAGAGACAGAAGTAAAATTTAAATTTGAGGACCAAAATCCTAACTATTCCAGATGAATTCTGGATTGTTTTCTCTATCTTCCAGACTCATTACTTTATGTTAGTAAACAAGTTAGTATTCTTCCTTACACAGAAAGAATAATTTTGGCTTTGCCTTACCAACATGTTTTATTGCAGGGAGATTGAATTCAACAGTCTTTTATTGCACTTGTCTTTTGGTTTCTGTGAGGCATTTTTTAAGATGGTTGAAGGGGTCATAATAAATATCAGATTATATGTGATTGTGAACATGGCCCAGTCTTAGCTCATTTGTATCAACCACTATTGAAGTCTACAGTGGCCTTTTATCTTATTTCCACATGCTTGGGTCTCTCTATATATTTTCTCACCAGACAGGGCTTTACCACCTCTTCTTGCTAAACCTTTACCTTGGTTTAGTATTCTTCATACCCTTTATCATTGCCTGAGATATTTGCTTAATTTTCATGATTTATTTAATTTCTGTCACCAATAGAATATAACCTCCAAAAAAAGAGAAGCTTTGACAATTTTAATTACTATAATTCTAGCATGTAGTGTAGGGTCTGAAGCAAAGAGTTCAATACAATTCATTAATGCAAAAATGAATCCTATTGTATGTGGGGATAAGGTAATGGGTACAATTTGTAGAAATATTTGCTATGATAAAGTAGTGTCTAAATAAGGGAGGCAGGAAAAAGGATGGTAGATCTAAAGAGAGATTTAAATTTGAATAAAAGTTTTAAGGATGGAAAATAAATCCTCATGGAAAAATAAACCAATGAGAAGAACAAGAGACAATTAATGGAGCAACACTACTGGGTGTGCTGAAAATATGAGATCCAAAATGTGTATGAAATATTTGGTGCCAATAGAAGAACTCTTTCACTTTCATGAAAAAAGGCATGACAGGTACAGAAGCAAATAGATTATGATAACCAAATAGTTTGCCATATAACTTGTAATCTTTTAAGAAGAACTTAGAACTTGAATAGAATTTAAAACTTGAATAATTTAGGGGCATCTGCCTGGCTCAGTCCTTAAGCATTTGCCTTCAGCTGAAGTTGTGATCCCAGGGTCCTGGGATCAAGTCCCACATCAGGCTCCCTGTTTAGTGGGAGGCCTGCTTCTCCCTCTCCCACTCCCCCTGTTTGTATTCCATCTCTTGCTGTCTCTCTCTCTCTCTGTCAAATAAATAAATAAAATCTTTTTTAAAAAACTTGAATAATTTAGAATTAGAATAATAGAATTTTCTGGATGTATATAATAATCACTGTTTTCTCTATAAAGTTGAAAGTGAGGTCATTTGCTGTAATTAAGTAGAGATGGTAGTCAGATTGGATGATCAGAGACAATACAGATATTCTGAAATAGAAAATTTGATAAGCAGGAAAGAGGACTGACTAATTAGGGATCTCTTGGAAGATACTAGAAGGCATCAGGAAACCAGGTGACTTTGGAAATCGTAAATTTTCACTGTTTTAGTTAGTTGCATGATTTGTCTTCTGTGCTGTTCAGTAGGAAAGATACAACAAAAAAAAACAGATGGAGCAAAAATTAATCATTGCAATCATGCTTGTTTTTAATGACTGATCATGCTGTATGTCCACTTAATTGACTAAACATATCTTACTAGATTGGTGCTAATCAAATTATTTAGGTCAGATGTGCTACTTATAAGAATTCTAAAGTCTTTAAACATAGGTATTTTAATTATTGGTACACTATAACATTTTAGGGTTTGAATTTTAAAGCTATGTTAACTTTTGCAATTGGAGTATTAATAAATTTAATGTCATTTATTGAAGAAAAGCTAAGAGGGCTTCAACCTTCAAGCATTTAGGAAACTGGCCAGTGTTCAAAATAGATTAGCAACAAAAATTTTCTAGTTCAATTATGATCATTTGTTTTTATTTATTTATTTTTTTAAGATTTTATTTATTTGTCAGAGAGACCGAGAACAAGCAGGGGGAGCAGCAGACAGAGGAAGAAGCAGGCTTCCCACTGAGCAAGGAGCCTGATATGGGACTTGAGTCAAGGACTCTGGGATCATGACCTGAGCCAAAGGCAGCTGCTTAACCCACTGAGCCACCCAGGCATTCCGACCATTTATTTTTTAATGAAATTAGAATTTTTAAAAGTCAGATTTAAAACATTTATATTCCATCCAAAGATTAAAGTATATAATTATGAGGTAACAGATACATATTTTCAGCAAGAGTCCAAAGTAAGATTTCTATGCACACGCAAACACACACAAAACCTTTCATTTTAACAGAGGCAAAAAGAAAATTTGAGAAATGGATACATACGAGTTATTGTAAAAGCTGTATGACAGATTTGCATATATGAGTTTATAATTATTAAATTGCTTGGTTTCAGTGAGTTAACTCAAGTGCTTAAAGAGGAGTTTCAAAATTCGGTATTTGGCTAACACTAGTTGTGGATCGTTTTTTCTACTTGTATATTTTACATGCTTTAGCCTCATACTTGCAAATTTACCTTTTACTCTATTAGTTTATAAATTCTTGGAAGAAGGGCAAGCTTCTTTTCATATTTACATAATCAGTGCTTAGCATATGGCTAGCACAATTATGCATTCAATAAATGTTTAGAAGTTGTATTAAGGAAAGAAAATTACAAGGACTGAATACTAGGTGGCAAATTTTTCTAATAAAGGTGTACTTTGTAGGCAAAGCTAACTAGCATAACACCTGTCACTTTTTACTTATTGGGATGAGAAAGGTTGAAATGGTTCTAAGAAGGCTTACAAACTACATTGTAAAATTTTCGTTATCACCAAACCATTTAGAGTGCTTTACCAAGAAAATACTGCTTTGTTTTCTCTGTTAATATTACAGCAAAATTGAGCAAATATCTAAAAAAAAAAGTAGAAAGATATGGCATCTCCTTATTATAAGCAGTTGCCACACCAAAAATTCTGTTCTGATCAAGGTGTTAACTGAGGAATATGCATATGATTTTGAAAATTAGAAATTTTAATAATAAACAATAATAAACAAAATAATAACAACACTTACCAAGATATATATGTATATATGTAAATACACACCCATAGATAAATACACATAAGTTTTTAAATAATAATTTTAATAAATTAATAATAAAATTAAATAATATTAATTATTTAATATAATTATATAATTATATTTAATATAATATATAATAATTATATAAATTAAATTAAATAAATAATTAAAATTAATTATTTTAATAATAAACAATAATAAACAAAATAATAACAACACTGACCGAGATATATATGTATATATATAAATACACACCCATAGATAAATACACATAAGTTGGAAATAACTATGTATTGTTTACCTTTTTATTCTAAAAAGCATTGATTCACTTTTATCATTTTATGGGAATAAGAAATCATTTTTAAATAGCAGGTTTATTAACCCTAGTATCCATTTGATGGACCTTATATTTATAAATGGATATCAGTGGACTAATTGTCCTCCAGAATGCTGCAAATATTTTGTGATTATAGAAATGTTACTTTTAGCAAACATTTATTGAGTGTAAACATTTGAGATGCCACACAGAACAGAATTAGGGTCTTTGTAATATCTCAGATTTCTTCTTCTTAAATAGATGTTGTGATGAGTTATGTAGATGTATAAACCTTATGCGTAGGATTCAAATGTGTCTAAGTCTCTGTTATTAAGTAAACTAACTTTTCTCTCACAATTCCTAATAACTTAAGGAAATTGCCTATTTTTCCCCTTTGCTTGTTTGTTTTGTTTCTTAATTCCTTTATGTGAGTGAAATGATATGGTATTTGTCAATCTCTGACATATTTCACTTAACACTATTTTCTCTAGTTTCATACATCATTGCAAATGGCAAAATTTCATTCTTTTTATGGCTGAAAAATATTCCATTACATATATTCATTCCATTATTTATGCCAATATTCAACTTCATATATATATATTATATTATATACCTATATCTATCTATATCATCTATATAGATATAGATACCTTCTTTATCCCATTCATCAATCAGTGGATACTTGGGCTGCTTCTGTAGTCTGGCTATTGTAAATAATGGTGCTATAAACAGGGTGCATATACCCCTCTGAATTAGTGTTCTTGTTTTCTTTGGGTAAATACCCATAGTGCAGTTGCTGGATTAGAAGGTAGTTCTATTTTTAATTTTTTGAGAAAACTCTATTCTGTTTTCCACAGTGGCTACACCAGTTTGCATTCACACCAACAGTGGAAGAGGGTTCCTTATTCTCCACACCTATTGTTACTTGTATTGTTAATTTTAGCTATTCTCGCTGGTGTGAAGTGACATCTCATTGTAGTTTGATTTAGTTATTACATTTGCTGATGGTACGTGATATTGAGCATCTTCTTATGTGTCTGTTGGCCATCTGGATATCTTCTTTAGAGAAATGTCTATTCATGTTTTCTTCCTATTTTTTAATTGGATTGTATGTTTTTTGGGTGTTCAGATGTAAAATTCTTTATATATTTTGGAAACTAACCTTTTATCAGATATGTCCTTTGAAAATATCTTTTCCTATTGATTAGGTTTCCTTTCAGTTTTGTTGATTGCTTCCTTCACTGTGCAGAACATTTTCTTTTGATATGATCTAATAGTTTATTTTTGTTTTTGTTCCACTTTCCTCAGGAGACATATCTAGAAAAAGAGTTGCTATGGCTTATGTCAAAGCTACTGTGTGTCTCCTGTTCTAAGATTTTTATGGTGTCAGGTCTCACATTTAGGCCTTTAATCAGTTTTGAATTTATTTTTGTGTATGGCATAAAAAAGTGGTCCAGTATCATTTTTTGCATGTTGCTGTCCAGTTTTCCCAATACCATTTGTTGAAGAGAATGTGTTTTTCCCAGTGGATGTTCTCTCCTCTTTTGTTGAAGATTAATTGACCATATAATTTTACATTTATTTCTGGATTTTCTGTTCCATTCTATTGATATAATATCTATTTTTGTGTGAGTACCATATCATTTTGTTTACTACAGCTTTGTAATATAGCTTGAAGTATGAAATTGTGGTGCCTCCAGCTTTGTCTTTCTTGTTCAAGATCGCTTTGGCTATTTGAGGTCTTTTCTGGTTCCATACACATTTTATTTTTTTCCCTCTAATTCTGGAAAAAAATGTTGTTGATATTTTGATAGGGATTGTATAAATGTGTAGAATGCATTAGGTAATGTAGATATTTTAACAATATTTTTTGCTCCAATCCATGATCATGGAATGTCTTCCCATTTCTTTGCGTCATTTTCAATTTCTTCCATCAGTATTTTATAATTTTCAGAGTACAGATCTTTCACTTCTTTGGTTAAGTTTATTCATAGGTATCTTACTGTTTTAGGTACAGTTAGTGAATATGGTTATTTTCTTAAATTCTCTTTCTCCTGCTTCAAAATTAATGTATAGAAATGTAATATTTCTGTACATTAATCTTATAACTACAATTTTACTGAGTTTATCAGTTCTAGCCATTTTTTTTTTTGGTGGAGTCTTTCAGACTTTCTATATATAAAATAATGTCATATGCAAATAGTGAAAGTTTTACTTATTTCTTAGTGATTTAGATGTAGGTATGTATGTATGTATGTATGTATGTATATATGTATATGCATGCCTGACTGCTATGGTTAGCACTTCTAGTACTGTGTTGAATAAAAGTGGTGAAAGTGGACATCCTTGTCTTGTTCCTGATCTCAGGGAATAAGCTTTATCAGGGTGAGGTATGTTCCCTCTAACCCTACTTTTTTGAGAGCTTTTATTATGAATAAATGTTAGAGTTTGTCAAATGATTTATCTGTGTCTATTGAAATGATCATATTTTTTTAAGATTTTATTTATTTATTTGACAGACAGAGATCACAAGTAGGCAGAGAAGCAGGCAGAGAGAGAGGAAGAAGCAGGCTTCCTGCTGAGCCGAGAGCCAGATGCGAGGCTCGATCCCAGGACCCTGGGATCATGACCTGAGACGAAGGCAGAGGCTTTAACCCACTGAACCACCCAGGCGCCCCAAAGTGATCATATGGTTTTGATCCTTTCTCATGGATGTGTATCAGACAGATTGATTTGCAAATACTAAACCACACTTGGAATCCAAGAATCAATCCTACTTGATCATGGGGAAAGATTTTTTAATGTATTGTTAGATTAATTTTGCTAGTATTTTGTTAAGAACTTTTGCATCTATGTTTATCAGAGATACTGGCTGGTAGTTCTCTTCTTTTGTGGTTTTGTTATCTGGTTTTGTTATCAGGGTAGTCCTGGCCTCATAGAATGAATGTAGAAGTTTCCCTTCCTTTTCTATTTTTAGAATAGCTTGAGAAGAATAGGTACTAACTCTTTAAACATTTGGTAGAAATCATCTGTGAAGCCATCTGTTTCTGGACATTCATTTTTTGGGAGATTCTTGATTACTGATTCAATTTCTTTGCTGGTTATTGCTCTCTTCAAATTTATTTTTCTTCCTGTTTCACTTTTGGTAGTTTATGTGTCTAAGAATTTATCCATTTTTTTTTCTAGGTTGTCCAATTTGTTGACATATAGTTTTTCATAATATCCTTCTATGAGGGGCATTTGGTTGCCTAAGTCAGTTAAGCATCCGACTCTTGGTTTCAGCTGAGGTCATGATCTCAGTGTTCTGGGATAAAGCCCCTACTGTGTCAGGCTCCTGGATCAGTGGGGAGTCTGCTTGAGATTCTCTCCCTCTGCCCCTCCCTCCACTGGCTCACTCTCTCTCTTTCAAATAAATAAATAAATAAATAAACCTTAAAAAAATTATCTTAGGATTGTTGTATTTCTATGGTGTTGGTTGTTACTTCTCCTCTCTCAGTTGTGATTTTATTTATTTGAATCTTTTCCCTTTTTTTTTCTTGTTAAGTCTGGCTATAGGTTTATTAGTTTTATGGATTTTTTTTCCAAAGAACCAGCACATGATTTCATTGATCTTTTCTTTTGTCCATTTGGTTTCTATATCATTTATTTATGCTCTATTTTTATATTTCCTTCCTTCTGGTTGTTTAGGTTTTGTTTGTTCTTTTCCTATATCCAAGGAGCAAGGTTAGGTTGAAGATTTTTGAGATTTTTCTTGCTTCTTGAGGTAGGCTTGTATTGGTATGAACTCTCCTCCTAGAACAGCTTTTGTAGCATCCCAGAGGTGTTGGATCATTGTATTTTCATTTTCATTTATTTCCATGTACTTTTATTTTTATTTTATTTTTTTTAAAGATTTTATTTATTTCACAGAGAACACAAATAGGCAGAGAGGTAGGCAGAGAGAGAGAGAGGAAGGGAAGCAGGCTCCCTGCTGAGAAGAGAACCCAATATGGTGCTCGATCCCAGGACCCTGGGATCACGACCCGAGCCGAAGGCGGAGGCCTTAACCCACTGAGCCACTCAGGCGCCCCTATGTCCATGTATTTTTAAATTTCATCTTTGACTTCCTGGTTGACCTATTCACTGTTTAGTAGCGTATTGTTTAATCTCCATGTATATGTGTTGCTTCCAGATTTTTTCCTGGGTTTAACTTCTAGTTTCATAGCATTGTGGTCAGAAAATATACATGCTATAATTTTGATCATCTTGCATTTGTTGAAGCTTGTTTTGTGGGCTAATATATGATCTATTCTAGAGAGTGTTCTGTGCGTAATTGAAAAGTATTTGTATTCTGCTGCTTTAGAATGGGATGTTCTGAATACATCTGTTAACTCCACCTAATCTAGTGTGTCATTCAAAGCCATTGTTTCCTTGTTGATTTTTTTGTTTAAATGATCTGTCCATTTATGTGTGGTGGAAAAGTAACCTACTATTTATTGTATTATTATCAATCAATTCCTTTATGTTTGTCATTAACTATTTTATGTATTTGGGTGCTCCTGTGAGGGGTGCATATATATTTACAATTGCTTGATCTTCTTGTTGGATTATCCCTTTTATTATTATATAGTGTCTTTCTTTGTCTCTTATTCCAGTATTTGTTTTAAACCCTAGTTTGTCTGATAAAATCATTGCTACTCCAGTTTTCTTTTGACATCCTTTTGTGTGGGAGTTGTTTCTCCATCCTCATGGTCTAAAATAGGTCTATTGTAGGCAGCAGATAGATGAGTCTTCTTTGGTTGTTTCCTACTGTGATACCCTATGTCTTTTGATTGGATCATGTAGTCCATTTACATCTAAAGTAATTATTGATAGATAAGTATTTGTTGCCACTTTTTCTTTTTACTTATTTTGTGGTTGTTCCTGAAGACTTTCTCTGATCCTTTATTGTCTTTCTCTCTCATGTTTTGCTGATTTTCTTTGGTGTTATGTTTGGAGGTCTTTCTCTTTATTCTTTGTTAATGGTTTTTGAATATGGTTACCACTATGTTTGTATATATAATCTCTCCTAAATATAGTGGTTACTATTAAGTAGGTAGTCATGTAAGTTTGAATCCATTCTTTTTCCCTCTCTTCCCCATGTTTTAAGTATATGTCCTTATATTTTATGTCCTTTATTTGTTAGTTCCTTGACTCAATTTTTAGATAAATATATATTTTTTACTGCTTTTGTGTTTCCTACCTCTATGCTGTCACTTTTTGTCTCCCATTTCCACTCAAAGTGCTCCTTTTAATGTTTCTTTAGAGCTGATTTAGGATCATGAACTTCTTTAGTTTTTGTTTGGGAAACTTTTTTTTTTTTTAAGATTTAATTTATTCATTTCTTTGAGAGACAGAGAGAGTGAGCAGGGGGAAGAGCAAAGGAAGAGGGAGAAGGTGATGGAAAGAATTTCAAGCAGACTCTGTGCTGAGTATGGAGCCCAATGCAGGGCTTGATCTCATGACCCTGAGATCATGGTCTAGGCTGAAACCAAGAGTCAGATGCTTAAACAATGAACCACCCCAACCCCCGCCCTTGTTTGGGAAACTCTTTCTCTCTCCTCTTCTGAACAATACCTTTGTTGGAGATAAGATTCTTCGCTGTATATTTTTTCTCATTTGGCACTTTGGATATATCATAGTACTCCCTTCTGCTTTGGAAAGTCTCTGCTGAAAAATCTCTTGCTAGCCTTAATGGTATTCTTTTGTATGTTGTGGGCTCTCTGTGCCTCCTGGATCTGGATAACTGTTTTCTTCTGCAAATTGGGGAAGTTTTCAGCTATTATCTCTTCAAACAAATTTTATGCCCCCTTTTCACTATTCTTCTGGAACTCCTATAAATAAGAATGCTACTATTTTTGATGGAGTCACTAAGTTTTCAAGGTCTATTCTCCTTTTGCTCTATTCTTCTTTTCTCTCTTTTGTTTAACTTGATTAATTTCCATCTCTCTGTCTTCTAGGTCACTAATTTATTCCTTTGCTTCTTCCATCAATTTGTTCCATCAAACAAGTTTCTCATTTTGTTTTTGGACCCTTTATCTCTGTTAAGTTATTCCTTACCTCTGTGTTAAGGTTTCCTTTCACTCATGTCTCCTCCTCTGTTTTGCAAGTTCAGTGAGTATCTTTATGATCATTGCTTTAAATTCTTTATAAGGCATGTTACTTATGTCTCTTTTGCTTTGATCTCCGGCTGTGGCCTTTTCCTATTCTCACATTTGGGATAAATTTCTCTATCTCCTCATTTTGTCTGCCTCTCTGTGTCTGATTCTGTATGTTAAGGAAGCCAGTTGTGTCTTCTGCTTTTAAAAATAGTGACTTTATGAAGAAGAGGTTCTTGAGTGTCCTGTAGTACCCTGTCCCATTTTAGAACTCAGCACTTCAGGAGAGCATGTGTGTTCCTTATGCCTGGCTGTTGTGTCTGAGTTACTTTTCCTTACAGTGTAGTCATCTGCACCAACTGGTTGTTTTGGGCTATGCTTGCTCTCTGTGTTGTTATTGGGGTCCAGTCAGGCCAGCTCTGAGCAGGGCATGACCACTGGGGTGCTTGCCAGATTGCCTGAAACACTGTGGCAGCTGGGGCACAAGTCTGGGCCATAGTGTGTGATGGCTGGACATGGTACATGAGGCAACTATGGGCACAGCTGGACAGGTGCCCCACAGCACCTGTGGGCTCAGTGCAGTGAATGTGTGCAGTATCCAGTGGCTGGGTAAAGAATGGACAAGGAGCACATGCAGCTTTAACAAAATTTGCCCTGAGCCCAGGCCAGAGGGTAGGAGGCTTAGAGTGGGTGAGCCCTCAGAAGATCTCATAAGCATGGCTAACTACTAATGTTTTATGCAGCAAGTGTCTGTTCAGCTCTGATTCCCATTGATGTCTCTGTCTTTATGCTGGGGAACAGAAGAGGAAAATGACGCCAGTTCCCTCATTTTTAGAGAAGACCCACAACGTACTCTAAAATCATAATGAACAGATCTATTTTCCATTTGTACCTGGTGTTGTGTAAATTGTTGTTTTTATGTTGTATCTACATGCAGGTTGCTGTTTCTGTTGACCCAGCTATTACTCACCCTCTTGGTTTGTCTAGTGCTGAGTCAGCTAACTTTTAAAGCTCCAGGCTCCAAGTCCCACTGGTTTTAAAAACTTATAGAATTCAGTCCCTTAGTTTTTAAAATCAAATGTTGTGGAGATTAGTCTTCCCTGTGTGAACTCCCTGTGTGAGGGCCCATTTCTCTTCCCTCTCTGCACGTGCAGCTCTCTCCCTCCTGTAGCCACCTTCTGTTACCTTTCTGACCTTTCTAACCTTTTGTTGTAGTATTTTCTCCATATTTAGTTGGTGGTGTTTTGTTTTTGTTGTTTTCATGCCAGTCTTCAGATTGCTCTCTGTTTTATCGAATAGGTTGTAGATGTTATCTAACTGAAAATGTGGGATAGGGTGAGCTAAGAGTCCTCCTGTTCTGCCATTTTATCCAATACTGCCTGTTGATTTTGAGAATCATTGCTCTAGATTTTGTATACCTAGCAGCAATGAACAAGAGTTTTGTTGCTCAAATGTCTTCCACTTTGGAAGTGAGAAAACTGTCATAATTTATTGAATATCCAAGTATATTAATTAAATATATATTATTTTATTTTGTGTTTTATGATATTTTAAATATATATATTTAAAAAGTCTGAATAGGAAAAAAGAAAGTAAAAGGAGCAGAAAACCAGGAAGGCCAGAGAGTTACAAATAACCCCAAGAGACACACACCATAATGCATTATAATTAAAATATCAAAGGTTAAAGACAAGGAGGGCATCTTAAAAGCAGAAAGAGAAAACTTGTTATGGACAAGTGAGCCCCCACAAGTTTATCAGCAAATTTTTTAGCAGAAACTTCGCTGACCAGAGGGAGTGACACAATATTTTCAAGGTGCTGAAAGAAAAACAAAAACAAAAACAAAAAAAAACAAAAAACAAAAAGCCTTTCAAATAATATTCTACCCAGCAAAATTATCATTTAGATTTGAATGAAAAAAGATTTCCAGACAAGCAAAAGTTGTTAGAAGTTCAGTAACACTAAGACGGCCTTACAAAAATGTTAGAGGGAATCCTTTAAACTAAAGAGAAGACCAGTAATTAGTAACAAGAACACAAAAATGTATAAATCTTACTAGTCAAAGATAAATATATAGTAAAGATACTGCATTAAACACATAAAACTAATATGAAGTTTAATTATAAATATAAAAATAATATAACTATCATAATTAATAAGGGGATATATAAGATAAAATATATAAAATGTGACATCAAAAACAAAAAAAGGTGGGGTACCTGACCCAGTCATTTGGGCAGCTAACAATTGATTTTGGCTCAGGTCATGATCTCAGGGTCCTGGGATTGAACCCCACATTGAGCCTATCAGCATCAGAATGCCCTCCCACCCCCCCACTTGAGGGCATGCTCTCTCTCTCTCTTTCTCTCTAAAATAAATATATATATTTTTAAAAAGAGAGAGAAATGGTAACAGGGAGAGTAAAAATGTAGACTTTAGAATGTATTCCAACTCATCAGCTTAAAATAGGCTGCTATAAATATTAGTTATATGTAAGCTCTATAAGTTATATGTAATCAACATATATGTTATATGTTACATGATAATCACAAAGCAAAAGCCTATAGCAGATATACAAAAGATTAAAAAAATAAAAGAAAGAAAAGAAAAAGGAATCTAAGCATGCAACTAAAGAAAGTTACCAAAACACAAAGGAAAAGAACAAGAAAAAAAGAATGGAACTACAAAAAACAAGAAAGGATCTGCAAAACAACCAGAAAACAATAAAATGACAAGTACATATGTGTTCATTATTACTTTAAATGTTAATGGGCTAAATTTGCAGTTTAAAAGACAGACTGATCTGAATATATACATGTATATATTCAGATGTAAGCACACATACAAACCAGAAGTGAAGGCATGAAATAAGATATTTTATGCAAATGGAAATGAAAAGAAAGCTTGGATAGCTGTATTCGTAGTAGACAAAATAGATTTTAATACAAAGATAGTAATTAAAAGACATTGAGGGACATTACATAATGATAAAGGAATCAATCCAACAAGAGGATATAACCTTTGTAACTATTTATGCATCTGATGTAGGGAAACCTAGATACATAAAGCAAATATTCACAAACCTAAAGGAAGAAAAAGACACAACACAGTAATAGTAGGGGACTTTAATACTGTACTTACATCACTGGCTAGGTCACTCAGACCAAAAATCATTCCACTTTTGAGTATTTAACCAAAAAAATAAAATAAATAAAATAAAAGCAAACTCAAGAAGATCTATGGACCCCCATGTTTATATCAGAATTGCTTACCTTAGCCAAGACATGAAACATCCTAAGTGTCCCTTGATAAATGAGTAGAGAAATATTGGTATATACATATATATACATACACACTGAAATATTTTTCCACCGTAAAAAAGACTGAAATATTGGCATTTCAGACAACATGGATGGAGGAGGAGATTATATCTCCCTTGAGGAGATTTTAAGTGAAGTAAGTCAGATAGAGAAAAACACATAGCATATGATCTCACTTTTGTATGGATATTAAAAAAACAAAATAAAAACAAACACACGGTCTTAAATACAGAGAACAGATTGGTAGTTGCATTGGGGGTTGGGTGAAATGTGTGAAGCAGGTAGGAAGGGACAAATTTCTAGTTACAGAATAAGAAAGTTTGGGGGATGTAATGCACAGCTTGGTGACTACTATCAAATATCATATTACCTATTTGAAAATTGTTAAGAGTAGGTCTTAAAAATTCTTAACACAACAAAAAAATTATAACA
Organism: Lutra lutra; assembly: GCF_902655055.1. Lineage (NCBI taxonomy): Eukaryota > Metazoa > Chordata > Mammalia > Carnivora > Mustelidae > Lutra > Lutra lutra. Next base: position 34,761,719 of record NC_062287.1, on the reverse strand, counting down.
ACATATGATGACAAATGTTAACTAGACTTACTGTGGAGTTGCCTGTGTGGCTCAGTCCAGGGTCATGATCCCTGGGTGGAGCCTCATATCCTAATCTCCGCTCAGTAGGGAGCCTGTTTCTCCCTCTCTCTGTCTGCTGCTATGCGTACTTGAATTCTTTCCTGTAAACAAACAAGACTTATAATGATATTTTTTCTATACAAACTTACAGTGATAATTTTTCTATACAAACATCAAATATTATAATGTACACTCAAAACTAATAGTGTGCTATATCAATTATATTTTAATAAAAATGATAAACTTGTACACACATGTTTATATATATCTTTTTGTATATTGGGGTATATATATATTTTTTTCCTTCATCTATTCCTAGAATTGGAAACTGACTCATAGGCTAGAAAAATATTTTGGTTTAGTGTATAATGCCAAATAATTTTCCAAAGGAACAGTTTCAATTTACACTCCCTTCAGCAATGTATGGTAGATATCCTCCAATTTATCAACATTTCGTATTTCCTTTTGGCTCTTCTGCTGGAAACTTAGTGGTTTAATTTAATTTTTTTGAAAAATAAATGATGTATTTCATATATTATTTACTATTTGGGTAATCTCATTGATCTATTCAATCTATTAATGTTGTTTTGCTTTTGTTTATTTTTTTGTTATTCCCTTGAAAGTCTGAGAAATTTATTAGTGCTTTTATTATTCTTTATCCCATAAATGTGTTCTTTAGTATATATGTAACATATATTCATATATATAACATATCACAGTTATGAATTTATATCTCAGTATAGGTTTCTATCCATTCATTTATTCTGTCATCTTTCCATTCTTATTACATCTATATTACCTTCTGTCTGTAGCTTTACTACTCACTTCATTAGTGTTATATTTTAATGACCAAACGTTTTTTTTCTTTTAACTTAATAATTTTTTTTTCTTTTATGGTTAGTACTTTTCTGTGTTGAGTGTAAGAAATTCTTGCCTACCACAAGATCATAGAGTATTTTCTTGTGAGTTATTGTGGAAGCTTATTTGTTTTAGTTTCCACATACAGGTTTTCAGTTTTCTCAGTATAATGTGATCTAAGGACAAATTCATTTTTTTTTTTCATGTGAATATATGTGATCCAGCATCATTTTAAGGGGAAAAAAAAAACTTCATCATATTTAAATGGTGTCTGTTGAAAATCAGGTCTGTAGTTCTTTTTCTTGACACAAATCTGTCTGAATAATTTATTTTCTCTCCTTGTACTAATGACTATCCTGACATAATTATTATATCTTAGTATTTGATATTTAGTTTGGCATTCTCAAAGTCTGCCAACACTTGGAATGGGATTATAGTAAATTTTTAGAAGAGTTTTGGAAAAAAATATAATAATTTTGTATCTGTCAATTCATGGACATAGTTTAAACTCTCCAGCTTTATCTTTATTATTTCAACAATGTTCTATAGTTTTGTTCTTTTTTTTTTTTTTAAATCATGATAAATGGACTCTTTAATCCCCGTCCTCTACCTTTCTCCAACCCCTTACCTACCTCTCCTCTGATAACCATCACTTTGTTCTCTTGAATTAATCGTCTGTTTCTGGTTTGAATCTTTTTTCCCCCTTTACTCCTTTGTTTTGTTTCTTAAATTCCACGTAGGAGTGACATCATATGGTATTTGTCTTTTTCTCACTGGCTTATTTCACTTAACATTATACTCTTTAGCTACATGCATACTGTTGCAAATGGCAAGATTCCATTCTTTTCTATGGATAAATAATATTCCATTATATATACATACATTTTACTTCTCTATCCATTCAATAATCAATGGGCATTTGGGCTGCTTCCATAATTTGGTTGTTTTAAATAATGCTGCTATAAACAGTAGGGTGCATATATCTTTTTGAATAAGTGCTCTTGTATTCTTTGGTTAAATAAGTAATAGAGTGCACCCTGGTGATGAGTGATGTTGAACATCTTTTCATGTGTCTATTGGTTATTTGTATGTCTTCTTTGGAGAATTGTCTGTTCATGATTTCTGCCTATTTTTAGTTAAAATATTTGTTTTTTTGGGTGTTGAGATATATCAGTTCTTTCTATATTTTGGACACTAACCCTTCATCAGATATATCATTTGCAAAATACTCTTCCATTCAGTAGGTTACCTTTTCAAGGTTCCATAGTTTGAAGTACAGAAGTGTATGTATGTATGTATACATACATATATAATATATATATATTATATGTATATTATTTCCTCTGATAAAGTAAATTTTAGGACTAAAATAAATTTTAGAACTAAAATTTTAGAACTAAAATAAATTGATAAATTTTGTAATTTTGTAACTCTGATAAAATTTGTAATGCTGTTGTAAGGAATATTTTATTATTTAATTTATTGCTTCCCAATATATGGAAATATAATTGAATTTTATATATTGAATTATATATAGTGGTGATAAATTTATTATTTGTAATTATTTTTTTCTGGATTCTTTTATGTTTACTCCACATACAAACATGCCATCTGGGAATAAAGTTAATTTTTCCTTTCCAATATGTATACATTTTATTTTCCTCCCTTTATAGTACCAGTTGGAACTTGCACTATAAGGTTGAATAGAATTGGTGAAAGCAGACATGCTTTTTCTTCTTCCTAAACTCAGAGGAGAAGCTGTTAGTATTTCACCATTTATCCTTGTGTTAGCCTTTTATGTCATAGCTACTCTGTATATTCAAATAGAGTCTACCTTTCTCACAATATACAGTATCATTTGTCTAAAGTTTATACCAAAAAATTTCATAAAAGATAAGGAAAAATAATTATAGTTACAAAAGAAAATTTTCAGTTTTGGGGTGCTGGGTGGCTCAGTTGGTTAAGCATCTGTCTTCAGCTTCGGTCATGATCCCAGGGTCCTGGGATCAAGCCCCACATATGGCTTCTTGCTCAGCTGGGAATCTGCATCTCCCTCTCCGTCTGCCACTCCCCCTGCTTGAACTCTCTCTCTCTCCTGTCAAATATATAAAATCTTAAAAAAAAAAGAAAGAAAAGAAAAAAAATTTGTTTTGTTTAAACTGACTAGTTGATAACATACTTGCCACTTACTCTTTTTTAAAAAGCATGAATACGTGACTCAGGGAAATTTTAATACATGGTAATCCATCTTATTCATGAAGCCGGATTTATATTTGGTTCTGCCTAAAGACCCCAGAATCTTATTAGAGTCTAACATTTAGTGGTCTCTACTCTTTTCCTTACTCAGGTATGTTCACAGAACCAAGCAGATATTCTCATTGGGTCTTACCAATAGGTAAAATTTGTGTTACCTGGATGTGAAAGCCTGTAAGGTTTCTGTTTTAATTGATATCTAGGAGGAACTATCAATTTTATCCAAAATCTACATTATTTGTTTCTTATTTTCCAAGTCCACAAATCTTGCTTTCTAAAATTTACCTTCCCACTGTTTATTTGGCTTTTCTCTTAACTTTAATAGGAATTAACCAGTTAACCCGTTGGTGAATTGTATTAATATCATATAATTTTTCAGCATTTAGGCTAATATCAGACTTTACATTTTCCTTCTGACATCACTGTTCCTCTTGTGGAGAGCCATGGTCTACTTCTTTTTTGGGGGGAGGGGGATAGAGTGGGGTTTCCCTTCCTGCCCCCCACACTTTATTTATTTTTAAATTTAAATTCAATTGACATATATTATTGGTTTCAGAGGTAGAGGTCAGTGATTCTTCGATCTTACATAGTACCCAGTACTCATTACATCACATGCCCTTCTTAATGTCCATCCGGTTACCCTATCGCCCTCTCCACCTCCCCTCTAGCAGCCCTCAGTCTGTGGTCTACTTCTAAAGAAGTCAGGATAATTCCCCCATGGGCTCTACTGATCTGTGGACATTGCTATACTATATCATTTTTGTTCTATAGACAGTGTAATAATTATATTACCATGTAATATTTGCCATTAAATTCTGTTCTCCATATTTTCCTATTATTATATGTATTCTTCTGATTGTTCATTCTTTTAGCTTTCACTAATTCCTTTTTGATATGTTGTCTTCTACCTTATTATAACTGTCTCCATATTCTAGTTTTATTTAGAACTTTATTTACTATCACAAAATATATTTGGGAGTTTGGATCTACTTAAATGTATGTCACTACTTAACTCAAGGTTCTCTAAATAAACATATTTAATTGTCCATTCTTTTAGGTTACTTATATACAACATAGGTATGGGAGTATTAAAAGAGATAATGGTTGAGAATGTCCTAGATTGGAAGACACGCATGAATCCATATAGTGAAGGAATGCACCAAGTAATGAATTGGGATAGTAAGAACAATTCCATACACAATGTTTTTTAGTTTCTAGAGAATATAAATAAGTCTTTATAATAGCAATTATTAAAGAATATATTACACAAAAGTAATAACAGTTCTTTAAATATTATACTTCTCACCACACTCGATAGCATTCATAAAATTAAGTAATACCATCAATGTGTTGAGGGTAAACAACTGTCAAACTAGAATTATATATTCTGCTAATAGATCATTCAAGACTGAGAGTAAAATGACATGTTAAACACAGAATTAATCATAGCTCATTATTTAAGGGAATTTTAAAAATACTAATAATGTCCTGCAATAAGAGGGAAATTAATTCCAGAAGAAAAGGATGGGTAGTAATCAGTAAGGGTGAATAGAACAATTGGTAAACATGTTGGTAACTCAGTATAATGACTCGTTGTCATTATAATTAACAATAATTTAATTGAGTGATTATACTGTGGTGAGTAAATACAAGTTCAAAACAAAATCAAAAGGAGACTGATTTTATTTTTACTCCTAAATGCAATTTCTTCATGCATTTACTTTACATACAATTAGGACAATCTTAAATAGAAATAAAGCAGCTTTATTTTTTTTCCAGAAACCATGAGGGTTTATATGCTGAGTCCATACATTGGAGCATTGTGACTAAGATATTTTTTCTGAAACCTTGTTTAAGATAAATGCAGGATATTTTCAGTAACTTGAAAAGAAAAGGATGAAGATTGTAGTCCTTATTTACAATTAAATAACATCTTATGAAAAGGTAAGAAGGCTGTAATGCATTCAGAATAATAGAAAAAGAGAACATTTTATTTTAGTTGATAATAGGTATGCTGAAAGAGTAAAGGAGTTGAAAAACCTGGTAAATTGTAGCTTAGAATAGTTTAGGTAGCATATATTCATTCTGCCTACACCTCAGTGAATGGGTGAAGAAATTAATATCAACATAATTTCTGAAATATGAGATAGTGGATTTATGATGGGAGCTAGGGCAAAAGTGCTGAAATGGAAAAAATCCTTTTCCTCTTTGAACTATTAAACTACCATCAACACTGGTATGAACTTTCCCACTCTGTCCTCTATTGTGCATTGATCTTGGCCTTGAGAAATAAACTTTATAAAATGAAAACTCAATGCATTTCCATTTGATCTATGGATAGTTTCAGATAGTAAATGTGGCTTGTTTTGCTGACACAGTTACCTATATACCAGATATTTAACTAAACTCTCATCTGATGCTGTGTGCCAAAAGTGGTTTCAAAAAATCAGCCAGATATTGCCGTTCGAAGTCTATAATAGAATGATCAAGCACAGATAAAAAGAATCAAATCCCTGAGAACTCTGCCCATATAGGACCTAAGGTATTCAAATAGAACACAACTGTGTACATACTTGCTTGCCAATTTACTTAATCTATAATGTGTTCTATGAAATGATTCAGTATGTTTGGTCTCTTAGCTCCATCTCATAGAATTACTTATTTACTTTTACCACCATTGTAGTGATTTCTTAGTGCATGTTTAATCTATATCAGGTACTCCCTTTCATTTTGTTAAATATTTCTTAAAAAGTATTCGGCTTAGTTGCAAAGTCAATATTTTGTTAACAGTAACAAATTTGGAGGGACCCAAATCAATAGCCTTATTTTCCTACTCTGGGTAAAACTGAATGAAACCACCAGAAAAGAAATACTGATACTCCAATATAAAGTATATCATAACCATTTACACCAACTTTGATTCTAAAATGTCTGGAATTTTATTTGACACTGCTGTTTCCTAGAGTAAGAACTGTTGTGTTTTATACTGGCATTAAGTCAAAATGTGTCTTCCCCTGAGCTTCTGTCTGCCACTCCTTCATACTTAATTGAAAGTGATCTAATGTCAGATTCTTGAGTGTTTGTTGTCAGCAAAACAAATATTGCAATGCACCATGGGGAACAACATGAATCTGTGGGTAAATGTGAGCGTTTTTATAACATCAGCCCATGTTTGTTGGAAAATATTTATCGCCACCTGTTATAGGTATATAATTAGTTATGACAGCATACGTGTGCAGGTATAATCATTTCTCTTTGCTCAAATTTTAATACTATTTTGTCATTTCATTTATAGGACATGTGGAGAAAGACCAATTGACTCAATTGCATTAGAAAAAGCAACTTATAATGCAAACATAGTTATTGTGAAGAAGCATGGATTTTTAAAATTATTTTAGCAAAAAATTACTTTTACTGACAGTATGATATAAGAGATCCTAATAGCTAGTTTCTCATACTTGAGGACCAGGGGAGACTGACATATTGAATAAAAGTAGAGATTTTCCTTCACTTAATGTCATAGCTATTTATGTGAGTGTTTCCACTTTAAGCACATATGCTCCAAAAGAAGACTGAATAAATAAATAAAAAAAAGACCAGGCAATATTAAAGTTTACAACATAACTGTGATTCTAGAAATGAAATATGAATCTCTGAGCATTTTCTTTTTGTGTGTATATCTCTCCAAAATTTAATACAAAAATAGCATTATGACTACTGGGAAATTATCCTACTGTACCACTATCTGTTCACTTTTTTTTCTACCCCAAACTTTATATAAGTACTCTCAGAGGAGTCCAATTTATGGCTCTTTCAAAATGGTGACATTTCAAAATCATAGAGCTTTGTTGTTCTGGGCTAGATATTATTCTCTAAAGAATAAAATTCTAGTGAGTTGGAACAATCTCCCTCAGTGGATATTTTAGCGAACTGATTTTTACCTAAAGCACAAGGTGGAATTGCATCTAATTGTCAAAAAGATCCACAGAGTTTATACATAAATGTATATACTAAGAGTCTGCATTGTCTATGCCTATGTAAAAGGGTGACAGACATCATTCTTTTTTTTTTTTTAAAGATTTTATTTATTTATTTGACAGACAGAGATCACAAGTAGGCAGAGAGGCAGGCAGAGAGAGAGGAGGAAGCAGGCTCCCTGCTGAGCAGAGAGCCGTTTGCGGGGCTCAATCCCAGGACCCTGGGATCATGACCTGAGCTGAAGGCAGAGGCTTTAACCCACTGAGCCACCCAGGCACCCCGACAGACATCATTCTTAATATTTCCCAGTTGTTAATTGGACTTCCTCTCTATGGTTGGAAAAGTAGAAATTCAGTAATGAGTTTGTTGGATAGAAGTTTGACATGCTACCCAAGTGGGCATTTTAATTGAATTCTTCCTGGATCCAGTGAAATGGTCTTAAATAACAATATAAAGTGGGTTTCCTCTGGACACTAAATTTTCTGAGGTTAAAGATGTTTAAACACAGAACATGTGACAGTTTAAATAGATATTATAGCTAAACTCTAAGTATTTAACCTAGAACTAGATGAACTTTAAAGACCTTTTCAACACTAACATTTTATCTGTATTTTGAATATTACTCAACTGTCCCATGAAGCAGAAACTTGGAAGAGAGACACACGAGTGCATACAAGAGATAACCACAACTATTTTCTATGTGGTTACCCCAAATAACCTTAAATCTTGTTTATTTTTTGATAAATATTTATTGAGCTCCGGATAGGTGTTAGGCATTAGGGTTATATCCTTGAATAAGACCCGTATTTTCCCTAATTTTATTAACTAAGCGTCTAATGAATATTGATTTTAAAGACGTAACTTCATTATCAATTATTCATCATACTTGTGATAATTTAAATGCTAAAAATAGGGTATATGACTGTATAATACAAGGGGAGAAATTTTTGTTTCTGGAGAATTGGGGAAGTTTTTTCCTGGGTAAATAATGTTTAATCTGAGTACTGAAATAAGAGTTAGGAGATGTCCAAGTAAAAACAACAGCACTAATTATTTCAAGGAGACCAAAGTTATCAAAGAAAGTGTTTTGGTAAGGCAGGAAGGAAGTACACAGTGTGTTGAATTAGGGTGGGAGACCTACAGATGTAGATACTAAAAGAAAGCAATATATCAAGTATAACTCCCACACCTATGACATATGGCTCATTAATATGAGTAGAATAAGAGATACAGTATCATGAAAAGAAAAAATGGTTTTGAAATAAGACTGATACACATTTTCACATTACCTGTTCTCCTTATTAGCTTTGTTACCCTGGGAAACAGTTACCCTCTTTCACCTTTATTAAGGTTAATATAGACTGCTTACAAGGGTTGCTGTTAGGATTAGAGAAAATTTGAGTAAGTTTCTTTGGGAGACAAAAAGTGTTCAGCAGGAGGTAGATATCATTAATGGTAGTATTATTAATAGTACTATTTAATATCAAGATGTCACTTTCAAGCAGCCCAGGAAACTGAAAATTGGAGACACAGCTTTCTGCTCCTCTGTTATTGAGGAACTCTGAACAATCAATTTATTTTTGCATGTCTGAAATCCTTTTCTATATGCTCTTTACACAGATACAATATTCTTATGATTTTCTGGACTCCCGTTTTCTTTCATGTTACTGTTAAGAATTAATCTTTCTAACCTGAATGGCCAACAAAATTCCTACTCTTTGACAGGTATATTTGATAGGAGGAAGGCAGAAAAGGTCTTAGGCAAATCCAAACTGTGAGTGATTTTATAAAACTCAATCCTTTTGTCCAGCTGTTTTCAGTGATTTGTTTTGGAGAATGCACGTCTGCTTTTCATAATGCACATGTGCAATGCACCACTAGAGGCCATAAGACACTTCTGTAAATAAACAGATCTAAATACTAATTAGCATTTAATTGACAGGCCAAATTTGTGATGACAGCTGGAACAAATGAATTTTTCAGTAAAGGTTAGAAGTGTGGAGGAAGTGGAATGACATATTGCATATTGTTTTCTATGTTTAAGACTTTCCATGGAATCAAGGCATCTGGATGGCTCAGTTGGTTAAGTGAAGGACTCTTGATTTTGGTTCAGATTATAATCTCAGGGTAATGACATTGAGCCCTGTGTTGGGCTCTGCCCTCAGGGGGAGTCTTCTTGAGATTCTCCCTCTCCCTCTCCTGTCCCTCCCCACCATGCTCTCTCTCTCTCTCTAAAATTAAAAAAAATAATAACCATAACTCTAAAAAAAAAGGTTTCTATGAAACCAACTTCACAAAATAATTTGGTAAAGGATTATAAAGCAGTTTCAAAATATGAATTGACAGAGTTTTTCTTATGAGCCCTGGAGAGATAATATGACTTTCTTATAATCATAGCATAAGTTAAAATGAATAATACAATTGTCTTTAACCTTAAATCACTAGGCCATAAACCAGGATATAAGATTATAACAAATAGTTATAAGAAAAATATATAGAATTAAGTAATAGAAAAAGACAGCCTTTTTGCAAACCGTTCTTTTGATGTTTGCACTTTTATTTCTCTAGAGATGATCAGTCCAGACAATCTTTAGAACACCAGAGACAGCATATTAGATTATTTTTACTGATATTTTTATATAATATATTCACAAGAATTATAGGTCTGTAATTTTATGTATCACTATTATACTTGCTTTATTAAAAGTTTGGAAAGTTCCTCTACATTTTTAATATTTGGAGTTTACACAATGAATACAGTATCTGACCAATGACTATCTGTTAGAACTCCTTTGTTAAATAAGTCCTTCCTACTGCTGCTGCTTTGTGTACGCGTGGTGGTAGGGGAGAATGTATTTTCTTTTCTTAACAGTTAACCATGATTTACTTGATTTGTTTTTAAAATATGTAAGCTAATGGCATCAATATTGGTAGACTATTTGGCATGTTTCAGTGTTTATTTTCTCCCTTTGCATTACTTGTTTTCTGTTTATCTCTGAACAAATTAACTGTCACTTTCTGAATTTTGATTAATTTTATCTCGTTTTTCTCATAATATTGTGCTATTTTTTCCTCCCTTAAATTTCCATATGAAAAGATGCACATTGTTTTCCTTTGCCTAGTTTTCTAAGCAGAGAGATTATCTTCCTTCTTTCTAGATTACTGATAAAGTGATTAGTGATATAAATTTAATAGTATCAAAAAGTGATTATGATTATTATAATAATCATAAAGCAGTTAGATCACAAATAAGTGATACAAATAAATTTTCATCTATTATTGATTTAAATGTATCATATTCTGATGTGTAGTGTTTTCCTTCTCATTAACTTTTTAAAATTCTGGTTACAGTGTATACTTTCCCTTCTATTCAAGATTTGTTTGATAAAGGGTCTGAAAAGTTCTGAATGGAAGGACCTTTTTTTTTTCATTTTTTATTTAAAATTTAGTTACTTAACATACAGTGTAATGTTGGTTTCAGGAATAGAATTTGCTGATTCATCATTTCTTTATAACATCCAGTGTTCATCAACCATTTAGCCCATCCCCTCCCCACCTCCCTTCCAGAAACTCTGCTCTCTATTGTGAAGAATCTCTTATGGTTTGCCTACCTCTCTACTTTCCTCCCTTCCCGTATGTTCATCTGTTTTGTTTCTTAAATTCCACATACAGGTGAATTCATATGGTATTTGTCTTTCTCTGATGGACTTATTTTGCTACCTAACACACTCTAGTTACATCCAGGTCATTGCAAATCATTCATTTTGATGGTGGAGTATTGTGTGTGTGTGTGTGTGTGTGTGTGTGTGTGTGTGTGTGTGTGTGTGTGTGTGTGTGTATTTCTTTATCCATTCATCAGTAGATGGATACTTGGGCTGTTTCCCTAATTTGGTTTTTTTGGTAGTGCTGCTATAAACATTGGGGTGCATGTGCTCCTTCAAATCAGTATTTTTATATCATTTGGGTAAATATCTAGTAGTGCAATTTCTGGATCATAGGGTAGTTCTATTTTTACCTTTTGAGGCACCTCCATACTGTTTTCCAAAGTGGCTACACCAGTTTGCATCCCCACCAACAGTGCAAAGCATTCTCCTTTCTCTGAATCATCATCAAAACTTGTTTCTTGTGTTGTTAATTTTAGCCCTTCTGACAGGTGTGAGATGGTATCTCATCGTGATTTTGATTTGTATTTCCCTGATGATGTGTGATGTTGAGTATATTTCATGTGTCTCTTAGCCATCTGGATGTCTTCTTGGGGGAAAAAAAAAAGTCCATGTCTCTTACCCATTCTTAACTGGATTATTTTTATTTAGGGTGTTGATTTGGTAAGTTTGTTTGTTTGTTTTAATAAATTTCGGATACTAACCCTTTATCAGATAGATCATTTCAGATATATTCTCCCATTCCATAGGCTGCCTTTTAGTTTTGTTGATTGTTTCCTTCATGTACAGAAGCTTTTCTCTTGATGAAGTACCAATAGTTGATATTTGCTTGCCTCTGGAGATGTATCTCGTAATAACTTGCTATGGCCAAGGTCAAAGAAGTTGTTGCCTATGTTCTCCTCTGAGGTTTTGATGGTTTCCTGTCTCACATTTAGGTCTCTCATACATTTTGAATTTATTTCTGTGTATGGTGGAAGAGAGTGGTCTAGATTTCCCAGCACCAATTGTTGAAGAGACTGCCTTTTTTTTTTTTTTTTTCCCTGTTGGATATTCTTTTCTGCTTTGCTGAAAGGGTCTTTTGTTTTGTTTTGTTTTTGTTTGTTGTTTTTTCTTGGTAATTTCTATGGTTTCCTTTTTGCTATTTGATGAAAAAATGTAATATTTCTACCTTATGAGAATTAATGTTTGTTACCTTAAAGAACTTTTTGTAAATATTTCTTGGATACTTGAAAAGAAGATGTATTTTCTTTTATCAAGAGGAGAGTTTGAATTATATCAATGGGTCCACCTTTTTGTATTGTGTTTAGGTATTTTATGTCCTTACTTACTTGTCCATTTCATCTGCTTTCTTTGTACTGGGTCACGTATTTAAATATATTATTAGTGTGTTTCTATTCATATTTATCTTTGCATCCTCTATAGTTTTTGTGTGAAACCTAATTTACTATGTTATTGGTACATAAACTGCCATATGTATTAGGTATACATTGTGAATTCATTGTGACTTGTGGCTTTTAGCATTAGAAAGTGTTCTTTGTCAGGATTAATGTTTGCGGTTTAAATGCTATGTTGCTATTACTCCTAATTTCTTTCTCTGGTTATTTTTATATGATATACTTTTCTCCAGCTTTATTTTCACCTTTATGTTTTTTCTTTGTTTTGTTTTTATTTTCGGTTTTGTGTATATATATATATATTTTTTTTTTCTTCCCCCCCACAGTTTCAGGTGTCTCTCAAGTTAGAGCACAGTTAGGTTTTCATTTTTGAACCAAATTGAAAAGATATTTATCACATGAATTAAAGTCATTCATATTTAGTTATATGACTCATATCACTATAATCTAAGTCACAATTTTTGCAATAATGTATATTTTGCTTTATAAGCTGTTCTTTTCTCTATAAAATACTTTTTGCAGAGCACCTAGGTAGCTCAGTTAGTTAAATGTCTGGTTCTTGGTTTCAGCTCATGTCGTGATCTCACAGGTTGTGAGAGCCCTCATGGGGATCCATGCTCAGTGGGGAGTCTGCTTGAAAATTTTCCTTCCTTTGTCCCTCCCCTCACAAATTCACACACATGCTCTCTCTTTGTCCCTCTCTAAAATAGATCAATCTAGGGGCACCTGGGTTGCTTAGTCATTAAGTGTCTGCCTTCAGCTCAGGTCATGATCCCAGGGTCCTGGGATTGAGCACTACATTGGGCTCCCTGCTCTGTGGGAAACCTACTTCACCCTCTCCCACTCCCTCTGCTTGTGTTCCCTCTCTCACTGTGTCTCTCTCTGTCAAATAAATAAACAAAAGCTTCTAAAAATAAGTATAATAAAATAAATAAGTCTTAAAAATACTTTTTGCAATTTTAGGAAAAGTTTGTAATTTGGGGGGACGTTTTATCATTTTATTGTAATGTCTACACTTGTACTCACATAGTTCCATTATGCTTAGTCCTCTCCTTAATTAGCCTTTCACTGATTTATTATATTCATTCATAATATTTAATGCTAACCTATTGTCAATACAAAGAATTCAAATTTTCATTTTCTCTCTCCCTTCTCCTCCTACTTTGTTGATATATTTTTATTTTATCAGATATTAGTTCAAATTATTTCCCTATCTTGTCTCTTTCTTTTTTGGGAGGGTCTTATATATTTATCCTTTTTAAAATACTCATCATTAGAGGGTGCCTGGGTGACTTGGTTGGTTAAGCATCCAATACTTGATTTTGGCTCATGGCATGAACTCAAAGGTGTGAGATCTGGCCCTGCATTGGGCACCACACTCAGTGGGGAATCTGCTTGAGATTCTCTCTGTCCCTCTGTCCCTCCCCCCACATTCTCTTTATTAAAAAAAAAAAAAACTTTAAACAAAATAAAATATTCACCATTAGGAATTTTTGCTCAAGTTTTTCAGGCAACATTTTGTTGGAAGAAGGTCATCCTCTAATACATTCTTTAAGAAGAGCTGATGAATGCAGAATTCCTTAAGTTTATGTTAAGAAGTTTTTCCCTATAGCCTTTGTGATTTAATAAAATCATGGCTAGCTGTAAAACTCTTCAACTTTATTCATTGAATTAAAAAAGTTAAAAATATATTTCATTGTTACCCTGTTTTATACACTGGTTTTGAAAAATAGGATGCTAAGCTACTGCTTATTTCCTTTGAAGTTTGATCCTTTTGTCTTGAAGACTTTACCTTTACTTTTGAAATCTGTGTATTTTATTTGGTTACTCCTGAGACAACTTAAAAGCATAAAGTTGAACAAAAATCAAAATGGCTGCACTAATGCTTCAGTGAACCTTGATTTTAAAGGAAACTTTTTTTCTCTCTTCTGCAAACATCCCCTCCTCCCTTCGAAACCTTTTGTTGCTGGAGCCCTGTACCACCCTAAAGATAGGACAAAAAGAGGCTGGCCACCCAAACACAACTCCTGTCGGAACTGCCTAGATCCTATATTTCATTATAAAATCCCTCATTCTTTCTTCTAGCAGGGCTTGCAATCGTTGAAGGCCATAGCCAGCTGCAGCCTTCTTTGCCTGAAAAAGCAATAAAGCTGTTGCTCCTCTTCATTCCAAACTCTGTCTTCCAGTTATATTTTGTCTCATAAGCAGGGAGGTCAGTTTTTCTCCACGTTTATCATTCTCCTCCCCTCACTTCATTGCCAGATACTCACTGAGCCCTTTCAACATTCACACTTTCTTTTTCTGAAACCTAATTTCTTGGATTAGTTTTACATGTTAAGTCTGTTTTAAGATTATATAATTCTTTTTTTTTTTTTTTTAAGATTTTATTTATTTATTTGACAGAGAGAGAGAGATCACAAGCAGGCAGAGAGGCAGGCAGAGAGAGGGGAGGAAGCAGGCTCCCCGCAGAGCAGAGAGCCCGATGCGGGGCTCGATCCCAGGACCCTGAGATCATGACCTGAGCCGAAGGCAGCGACTTAACCACTGAGCCACCCAGGCGCCCCAAGATTATATAATTCTTTACCTGTCTTCCATTTTTATTACTTTCTTTTGAACTTTTCTTCATTGTCATTTTCTTTCTCCTAGTTATAGCTTTCCTGCCTTTCATTTATGTAATTTTCCACTTCTGTAATAATTGTGTTTTTCCTCTTGAGTTCAATTAACTCTCCCCATGTTTCTTCCCTTTTTTGTTTATTTGTTTGTTTTGTTTTTACATTTCTTTGTTTCTGGATTTCAGATTTCTAGTTTTCTTTAATATCCTAACATACTTGCTTGAATATATTTGATTCTCTTTTGAGTGTTAACAGTTATTTTCTGGTTCATGGTTTTGTTTTGTTTTTAGAAGCAGAACATTTTCTTCAACTGGTATGTATGGAATTTTCTTCTTGTTCATTTTATTGCTTGGGGATTATAATATTTCTAGTTTAATGGCACAAACTTCTGTCAGCATACTGAAGTCTAAGTTATTTGGCAGGATCTATTTCTTTGTCATGAAGGAGTAGGAGTTTTGAGTGCTCTGATTACATGGTTTGCTTTTGTCTTTCAGAACTATAGTCCCCCCACCCCTTTTATTCTTTCCCCTTTACACCTGAATTTGTAAAAGTTGCTTTTCATCTTATTTCTCTTCTAGAACCTACGTCTCTAAGATATCCCTTTTGTTTTATTCATGCATTTTAAGTTATTCCTGCCCTTATATCATGCCTGTTCTTTTAAATGACACCTATCTTAAAGCTTATTCTATATAGTCTCTATTTTTACCCAGATACTTGTATTTTAGAATTTTCAAATTTAGTTTGAACATTATCTTTCTGCCTGAATTTTAATATCAGACTTTGGTTCCTTAATCACAGTTCTCTGTCTCTTGCCCACACTTATTATTTTCTTTTGCTTACCACAAAGGCATATGGTGAGGTGGGTGTTTGTTAATGCATTAGTGATTGTACACTGAGATTTTGTGATTTTTCTTGTTACTCTGGGTTGTTTTGAATTCTAGGCATTCTCTGTCTTCACATTATGCTAAAGGCATAGTTTCTGTGTAGTTTTCCTTTTTTATTTTCTTTGTTTATATTATTTTGAAGCATGTTTAAGAAGGAACAAGCATGGCTACTAAAATTGCCTTTGGCTGACCAAGATGATTTCCTTCAATTTATATATTTTAAAAGAAAAGGGTCTGAGTTTTATGTCATGGATAATCTGCTTTAGAGGATAGAAAGGAAAGGCAGTTTATATATATAATGATATATAATGAATTAGAATATAAGGATATTACATGATTCCTTGGCAGTATTTCTATGTCAACCAGAAGCAAAATCCCTATCAGGAAAAAACACACAAATTCACAGGAAGACATTTTGAAACTTCACATGTTAAGCATGGAGGAATGTGAAAGAATGTGGATCCCATAGCCCTGAAGACCAGAGGTAACATTCAAGCAAGGAAGTCCATGAGTGTCAGATAGTTTGGCCAGTTCAACATCAACATTCAAAATGGCATTTTATGAATGCCATTGTTTGTTTTCCCTACTGATTGAGGCTGATAGGAACAATGATGTTTCTAAATGATAGGAAAGTTTCTTAATAATAGTGCCACTAAAAATTGATGCCATTGTATCTGGAAGTTGAAAATTCTAGGCTGACTACACAAAAATTAAAAAAAACAGCAACAACAACAACAACAACAACAACAACAACAAAACAATCATATTCCCACTATCAGAACTGCATTTTTCTGGGACTTAGGACATCCTAAGGGTAAGAAACACAGTGACAAAGAAAAACTCAAATTCCATTTGTAGCTTTTAAAGAGACTGAAATTTGGACTACAGCCCATATGTAAAATTTACAATTTTGTCGTGTTAATGCTGATAATAGGTGAGACCTGTACCAGTTACAGATCATTTTAGTAAAAATACCTTAATAATGTTTATCTCAGTTGCAATCATGTAGCTGTCCTTGAAGTGCCAAATATTATCTTTATGTAATTTACAACCAGATTTTCTGTATCTTTACTGATTTCCTACTGACTTTTTAAAATTTAAATTCAATTAATTAATATGTAGTGTATTATTAGTTTCAGAGGTAGAGTTCAGTGATTCATCAGTCTTACATATACCCAGTGCTCATTACATCTCATGCCTTCCTTCATGTCCTTCACCCAGTTACCCCATTACCCCAGCCTCTTCCTCTTCAGCAACCTCAGTTTTTTTCTGAAGATTAAGGGTCTCTTATGGTTTCTCTCCCTTTCTGACTTGGTCTTATTTTATTTTTCCCTCCCTTCCCCTATGATCCTCTCTTTGGTTTCTTAAATTCTACCAATGAGTGAGATCAGATGATAATTGTTTTTCTCTGATTGACTTATTTTCCTGAACTTAATACCTTATAGTTCCACCACATCATTGCAAATGGCAAAATTTCTTTTTTTTTTTTTTTTTGGATGGCTGAGTAGTATTCCATTATGTACATATACCACATCTTTTTTTTTTTATCTATTCATCTATCCATGGACATCTGGGTTCTTTCTATAGTTTCATTATTGTGGACATTGCTACTATAAACATTGTGGTGCAGTTGCCCCTTCAGATCATTATGTTTGTACCTTTGGATAAATACCTAGTAGTGCAGTTTCTGGGTCATACAGTAGCTCTATTTTTACCATCTTGAGGAACCTCCATCTTGTTTTTCAGAGTGGGCTATACCAGCTTGCATTCCCACCAACAGTGAAAGAGGGTTCCCCTTTCTCTGCATCCTCACCAACATTTGTTGTTTCTTGACTTGTCAATGTTAGCTATTCTGAGTGGTTTGAGGTAGTATCTCATTGTGGTTTTGATTTAAATTTCTCTGATGCTGAGTAATATTGAGCATTTTCTCATGCATCTGTTGGCCATTTGGATGTCTTCTTTGCAGACATGTCTGTTCATGTCTTCTGCCCATTTCTTGATTGGATTATTTGTTCTTTGGGTGTTGAGTTTGATAAATTCTTTATAGAATTTGGATACTAGTCCTTTATCTCATAGGTCATTTGTAAACATCTTCTCCCATTCTATCAGGTGTCATTTGGTTTTGTTGATTCCTTTCCTGTGCAAAAGTGTTGTTGTTGTTGTTGTTTTCTTGAGGAAGTCTCAATAGTTCATTTTTGCCTTTGGAGATTTGTCTAGCAAGAAGTTGCTGTGACCAAGGTCACAGAGGTTACTGCCTGTGTTTTCCTCTAGGATTTTGATGGATTTCTGTCTCACATTTAGGTCTTTCATCCATTTTGATGTGTGTGGTATAAGAAAATGGTCCAGTTTCATTCTTCTACATGTGGCTATCCAATTTTCCTAATACAATTTTTGAAGAGGCTGTCTTTTTTTCCATTGGATATCCTTTCCTGCTCTGCTGAAGATTAGTTGACCATAGAGTTGAAGGTCCATTTCTGGGACCACTTCTCTCCTATTGAATTTTTCTATAAATATTTAGAGAAGGTCTGAAATCAATGGTTTTCATTGCGGATTTGCCTATTTCTCTTGTAATTCTGTTTATTTTTACCTCATATATTCTGATCCTTATTAGAAATTATAGTTCCTTTTGATGAATTTACCTCTTCAGTATTATTAAATGATCTTCTTTATCATTAGCAATAATATATTCCCTGGAATATCTTTTGTCCAATAATACTACCACTTCTGCTTTTTGTGATTAATGTTAGTGTGAATTATCATTGCTTTGTCTTTTTCTTTTCATCTAATTGTGCCTTAAGTCTAACATGGATTTTGTAGGCACCCTATATAGTTGAATCTTGCCTTTATTATGCAGTCTATTAACCTCTCCCTTTTAATGAAGGCCTTTAGCCCATTTACATTTAAAGCAATTGTTAATGTAGTTGGGTTTGCCTCTATCATTTTTCTGTTTACTTGTACTATCTTATTTCACTTATTTTGCTGTCTACTTTTAAATTAATTGAATATTTTTTGTAATTTCATCTTTTTAGAATAATTATCTATAACTCCTGTAATGTCATTTCAGTAATTTCTTTTTGGAGTGTATTATTCATTTTAAACTTAATATAATCTTCCTTCAAGTGATTATATCAATTCCTATATAAGAATCCTAAAATAGGGACGCCTGGGTGGCTCAGTTGGTTAAGTGGCTGCCTTCGGCTCAGGTCATGATCCCAGTGTCCTGGGATCGAGTCCCGCATTGGGCTCCTTGCTCAGCGGGGAGCCTGCTTCTCCCTCTGCCTCTGCCTGCCACTCTGTCTGCCTGTGCTCACTCTCTCTGACAAATAAATAAATAAAATTAAAACAAAAAAAAATTAAAAAAAGAATCCTAAAATATTATAATTTTCTTTCCTTTTAACAATTGCACTATTGTTAATTATCTTACTTCAAAATAAGCTATAAACTTCACAGTATATATTATTTTTAATTAAATAAAATAAAAATTTATTAATTTATTTCTGAGAGAGAGAAAGCAAGTGAACAAGCAGGAAGGAGAGACAGAGAGAGAAGGGAGAGAATCTCAAGCTGGCTCCATACTCAGCATGGAGCCTAATGTGGGGATCCAACCAACAACCCTGAGATCATGACCTGACCCAAAATCAGGTGTGAGATACTAAACTGATTGAGCCACACTGGGGCACTAGTTATTATTTAAATAAGAAAAAAATTTGCTACTTTTGGAGTGTTCTCCATTTCTTAATTTAGATTTCTTTTTGGTATTTTTTTTTTCTGCCTGAAAGAATTCCTTCTAAATTTATTTGACCAAATGCTATAGGTGACAAATCAGCTTCTATTTGCCTGAAAGCATTTTATTTTTCAATATGTTTTTATGATGTATAGATTTCTAGTTTGAGAGCTTTACAACACTTGAAGGCAGTTTTTAAAGGTCTCCTTTATTCTTAAGTGAAGACACATCAGCTAAAATTCTGATTTGTTCACCTATACTTAATGTCTTTTCCACCTTTGGCTGATCTAAAAAAATTTCTTCCTTACTATTTTTCAGCAATTTGATCATAATATGAAAAGGTGTAGTTTTCTTCATATTTATTCTGCTTGTGTTTCATTGAGCTTATTTGCTATGTAAATTTATATTATTAAATAAATTTGGAAATGTTTTAGTCATCATTTCTTCAAATAGTTCTGCTGTCCAACTTCCATTCTTATTGGGGATTCCAAATTTATATGTATATAAGGTAATCTGATATTTTCCACAGATCACTGATATCCTATTTATTTTTTTTCTTATTATGCTTAATTTTGGATAGATTCTAGTGCTATGCATTGAAGTTTAATATTAATACTTGATATTGTCTTTTTCTGCCATTCTGATGTGCCATTAATCCCAGAGACTATATTTTTCAACTTGGTCCTTGTTGTTTTCATCTCTAAAACTTTGCTGTGTGTCTTTTCTGTTGACATACTTTTGACATTTCTACTTAATATTTTCAATCTTTCCTACAGCATTTTGGACAACTCCAAGTCATAATAGAATTAGTCAACAGAGAAGGTAAAACAATTGTCTGTGTAATATCTGGGATGATTAATTTCTCTATTTTACTTTGGATGTTAAATATTTTTACATTCCTAATTATATTATTGTGTTTAATTCTGATACAGTTAGCTTACAAGGAAGCAGTTTTATTCTCTGTATTTATTTTAAGCATTTAGTAGGACTAAGAGAATATATTTAATTTTGCATCACTACTGGCAAAATTCCTCCCAATACTTTGTTCAATATATTGTGATTTATAAGGAGTTTTAGTTGTACCTGGTGAGAACAGAACTTATTTCTAGCAATGAATTACTTAAGAGATTGTTTCCTCTAATTCGTTTGGCCATTTTTCCCCTCTAACACTATATAGCTTTATTACATACTTGGACTGATTAATACTTATCTAAAAACTCAAGAGAATTTTTTCAGAACTGTGGAGCCCCTCTCTGGGGAGCTCTTTTCTATCTGCTCCCAGCCCCTGTCCAAATAGTTTATCAATTATTAAAATAGGCCATTGTGATATCTATATTTGTAAACTTTATTATCCTAATTTTATCAAACTAAGGTGAGGTTTGATTAAACCTATATTATTATGCCTTCTGTGAATAAGACATTATGAGAATAAGTATATGAATAAGGGATGCCTTCTGATCGTCAAATGATATCCACCTTTTAAAAAGAAAATCTAGTAAAGCCTCAATCACCTCTATTTTACAGTAATCCTTATCCTCTATTTTCTGAATTCTGAATAAAGATTTTATTTATTTATTTATTTATTTATTTATTTATGAGTGTTTGAGTGGGGAGGCAAATATTGAACCCTGAAATCATGACCTGAGCTGAAACCAAGAGATAAACACTTACAGATTGAGCCACCCAGACACCTATGAATTCTGGTAGTTCTAACTATTGGAGGATAAACAAAATATTAATTTTGCCTCTCCAAGTATATTATTTCATAATAGCAAGCTCTTTTTAGTGTATATTTTATAACAGAGAATGGAAAGCTGAAATGTTTACTAGGTTTCCATTGAAGCTAGCATTCTGTCTAATGAGATACTCTTAATTTCAAAATTGAGTTGCTTTGGGTGGATAACTATAATAAAGAATCCATTATGTTGGTGTGATTCTTTGTAGATGGTGAAAGACCCTAGTGATTTTCAATTTTAACACTATTATTATTTATCTTTTGAATCACAATAATACAATAGTTCCCTTGGGGGATTTATGTGTTTTATTTTTTCAGAGTTATTCCTGAGTGCTCAATCTTGTTTTTGTTTCCTTAGTTCTCTAAATAATTATGTAAACTATTAATAATAAAAAATATAAATAAACCATTAATAGATTATTCTCAACAATAACTGTCCCTCCTAAGAACAAATATCTTTAAGCTTTAACTCAGCAATTGAATTCTCACTGACATTTTTCCCTACAATACTAGACATGTACTAGAATTCTACAAAGTTTACTATTTTTTTAAAGATTTTATTTATTTATTTATTTGACAGAGAGATCACAAGTAGGCAGAGAGGCAGGCAGAGAGAGAGGGGGAAGCAGGCTCCCCACTGAGCAGAAAGCCTGATGCAGGGCTCGATCCCAGGATGCTGATATCATGACCTGAGCTAAAGGCAAAGGCCTAACCCACTGAGCCACCCAGGTGCCCTAAAGTTTACTATTTTTATTTAAGCAATGTCTCTACTATGTGCCAGATACATGGACTTGGGGGTGGGGAAGGCTTTATTTCTCTAAGCCTCCTTACATTTTCTCTTACACAAAAAATGTAATCCATTCACTACTTGTTCATATGGTCTAGTATGCAATAATAATACCTGGCATTTAAAACTCACAAAAACATATGTATTTGCCACAAACATTAAGGAAATGCTTCCTAACCAAGGGAAATTTATAAACTGGGAATCTTTTGTAATATTAGAAGCCAATAGCACTTCTAGTCTAAAAAAATTATGTGGATCACGTGCCTCCTCCCTACTTAGTATAACTATAAAACCCACAAATAATGTAAATGGTAAAAACAGTCAAGCAAACAAACAAACAAAAAAACACTGAAAGATGGTAAGAAGGTGAAATTCTTTGGAAAAATTACACAACAACAGTGCATCCATGTCCCTCTCACCTAATAGAATAAGGTAAAGCAGAATTAGTGTTTTCTAACTTTCAAACTAGCAACAGAAGGCAGACCAGTTACCATGATTTTTCTCCAAATTGAATAAGAAATTGTCTTGCAAAAATACAAGGTCAAAATGGCATACTACACTTAAAAAGAGTGATTACCTGTTAAATTACAGGGTCCAGAGTCCTCTAATCTTGCAGACAAAATGTCTGTGATACTGATGTGGGAAACAGAGACAGAAGAAAAATTATTAAATTTCCTTACCTATTGACAAGCCCTTAAAAGAAGCAGAGTGACTCTTCTCTAGGGACTCAACTACCACCAACCAGGATCCTGTAAGTCTACTTTAACAATTCCTTTGGAAACTTTATCTCTAAACCTCCAAGATAGTGTGTACAATCATTCCCAAGCATATGGCCCACTGATATATATCTAAAGGGTCTCATGAAAAGGTTTTATTACTGGTAATGAATAACCTTTTCCCCAAACAATAGCTAGCCCCTCAAGGTCTTAGAAACCTTGCTTCCAAAATTCCTTAGAGACTTACACCATTCCTAATCCCCTCCCCAATTTACAAATATATAATAGACCACTCCTCACATCCCCTGGGCAGTGGGGCAGCTGCTCTTCCTGCCCACAGGTCCTGTGTCTGTGCTTTAATAAACCACCATTTTGCACCAAAGATGTCTTAAGAATTCTTTCTTGGTCATTGGCACTGGACCTCACCCCACTGACCTCTCCTAGATTCTAGAACTTCATCAATATCACCAGCAATTACAACTTGAATAAGATAATCATTGGGTATTATATGAAACAATGCCTCACAGAACACTACATCAAAAATTAATGAAGTACTGTATGGTGACCAACATAACATAATTAAAAAAAGAAAGAAAGAAAGAAAGAAAGAGAAGAAAGAAAGAAAGAATTGACCAGTACTAAGATAATGCAAATGCTCATCTAAAGCACATGTTAAAGGTAGCCATTGTAATATTATTTAATAAAAATTATCTCCCCCAAACCCTCAAAGAAACAGGAGTTATAAAAAAGAACCAGATAATATTATAAAAGAATATAGTATCATATATTTAAAAATGTGCTGAATGAGCTTAATATTAGAGGGGCAATAGAGTGGGTAGAATAATTGAAGATAGATCAAAAGAATTTAAACAATCTGAATGACAGAGGAAAAGACAGTGAAAACAAACTGAACTTTGGGACCCTATGGAATGACAATTTATATCATCAGAATCTTAAGAGAGGGAGCAGTTAAAGGGTCACAAAGAGTTTTCAATTAAGTAACCGTACCAACCAGAATTTTCAAATTCAGCAAAAGACAGACCTACAGAGTGAAAAAGCCAACAAACTTCTCCCCCTGAAAAATATCTATGCCAAGATATGTGTAAATTAAATTTCTGGAACTCAAAGATAAAAGTCTTGAAAGCTTCCAGAAAGGACACCTACAGTGGAACATCAAATTGAATGACAGACTTCCTACCTATAACCATGGATGCCAGAATAAGTCCTAATATTTTTTCAAGTTCTGGAAAACAAAACAACAAAAGCAAAACACCTCTCAACCCATATACACCAACAAAACTATCTGTAAGGAACAGGAAGAAAATAAAAACTTTCTCAGCCAAATAAAAACTAAGGGATTAGCACACCAGCCCTTAAATATTAAAGAGAAAGTAACCATAGCAAAATTTAATTTTAGAAAATTAAATTAGGTGTCCAGTTTTACTTCAACATGTAAGGAGTTTAGAAGTCACTATGACATCCTAACATCCTAACAACAAACAGAAACCTTAACAAGCTGTTGGGGGGGGGGGATTTCTTAGATCAAGAAATGATGCCAAAGGGCAAACTGCTATCCCCCAAATTATTACACACAAGTAGGATTCAGAGAATTACAACTTCGCAGGTATCTCCAAGTGAACCAGTACTGGAGTAGGAAAACCTGACTTATAATTAACAAATTGCAGCAGGCTCAAGGGGGCAGTCTGAGAGTTAAAAAAAAAAAAAAAAAAATCTGAGAAAAGCCAAACATCATCACTCTGTCCTCACAATAAGTAAAAAACCTGAACACAGTGAAAAAGTTAATTCTTCTAGATTCTGTCAGACAGGTGAAACACTATCCCTGAGATTCAGTGACAGGTGAACAAAGGGAATCATGGCTTACTGGAGTGGACTCATGAGTAAAAACCACCCTAGGAACTAGTAAAAAGATAAGGAAACAAACTGTATTTGACAAATGGCTAGAGGGTGAGAGTAGAAAACTCTAAGAGTTAAAATTATCCATAGGGACAGCATCAAAGAGAGACTCCCACAGTATTATGAGATATACCTCCAGGTAAGACCAGATTCTCACAGTAAGTAGTGGAGAAAACTTATCACACCTTCAGGAGGGAGAGGGGAAAAGAAAACATTTTTAAATAGACCAGAATACTCTGATCTTAACAAGCCTGCCCTTGGGAAAAACTCTTTAGCCAGAGTCTACCCTGCCGAGATACTTATTATCATAAGTAATTGGCCTGGGGGAAGGGAAATACCTAACTCTATTACACTCTAGCCATCCTCTCCCACAAAGGGGGGAGGAAAAAAGACTGAGAAACATTTAGAAAGTTCACAGTGTGGAAGCATAAGCTCACTACCAGACTGAAATTTATTATAGAATTCTTCCTCTCTTCCCACACATCACTACCACATTACTAGAGGTCTACTGACAGTTACTTTTACTTGATGTAGCACATCTGATTATCAATAAAACAATTATAAGGCAGGCTAAGAATAAAAACAACAACAAAACAACAACAAACCCTTGAAGATCCTGAACAGGCATCAGGACCAAAGTTAGATATGGCAAGATATTGGCATTATCAGTCCAGGAATACATTTACACATATATGTAAATATGTATATAATAACAAATTAATATTGATACTAATATTAATAGGTAATCATATATAATATGTAAAATATAAATATATAATATTAATAATATTATTAGAACTTTAAGGAAAAGTAGTCAGCATTCAAGACCAGATTGTGAATGCAAGAAGAGATAGGAATTCTAAGGAATAATAAAAAATAAATATTAGGGATAAAAACATCATAACAAAAAGAATGCCTTTGATTGGGTCATTAATAGACTAGACACTGCTAAGGAACAAATTTGAGCTTAATGATATCTCAGAAGAAATTACCAAGACTAAAAAGCAAAGAGAAAAATAATTAAAAAAAAAAGTAACAACATGCAAGGATTGTAGAACAATTGTGAACAGCATACACATAATAAAAATACCAGAAGAAGCAGAAAGAGAAAAAAAGAAGCAGAAGCAAAACTGAATCAATAACATCTGAGATTTTCCCATGTAAACTCCAAGAACATCATGCAGATAAATTGCCAAAAACACTACACCAAGGCATATGTATTTGAAATTCACAGAGTCAAAAAAAAAAAAAAAATTCTAGGAGAATCTGGAGGAAAAATATTAGCCTATTTATAGAGGACCAAAGGTAAGAATTATATCTGGCTTCTTAAAAACTATGCAAAGAAGAGAATAACATGAAATACTTAACTTATCAAGAAAAAGAGGAAGAAAGAAAGAGAGAGACCCAGAAAGAGATAGAGAAAGAAGAAACAAACAAACAAACAAACAAACAAACTAGAATTCTGTATCCTGTGAAA
Organism: Lutra lutra; assembly: GCF_902655055.1. Lineage (NCBI taxonomy): Eukaryota > Metazoa > Chordata > Mammalia > Carnivora > Mustelidae > Lutra > Lutra lutra. The sequence goes on along the minus strand of NC_062287.1, from coordinate 34,735,665 downwards.
TTATCCTTCAACACTGAAGGAGAAATACACCTTCTTAGACAAACTAAAAGGGAAGAAATTTGTTGTCAGGAGAACATTCTTGTAATAAAGTTATCCCCCACCCCATTGAAGTGGGACACAGAGGCAGAAGAAAATCATTAAAATTCCTTACCTACTGACAAGCCCTTGAAACAGGCAGAGTGGCTTTCCTCTAGGGACTTAACTGCCCTCACCTTGAGGTTTTGCTCATGACAATCCTCGCCTGACAGATGCCCTACCCCGACAGGTCCAACCAGGATCCTTTAAGTCTACTCTAACAATTCCTTCAGGAAACTTTATCTCTAAACCTCCAAAATAGTGTCGAGAATCATCCCCAAGCATATGACCCACTTATATACATCTAAAGGGTCTCAGGAGAAGATTTTTATTACTAGTAATAAATAACCTTTCTCCCAAGAATAGCTAGCCCCTCAAGGTCCTGGAGACCTTGCTTCCTTAGAGACTTACATCATCCTTAATCCCCTTTCTCCTCACCCACCGCTGAGTCCACCCCTACTCTGCCTTTAAAAACTCTGACTGTAATCTGGTTAGGGGTCTAAGTCCCTACTCTGCTGTGTTGGGTATACTTGGGCCCAAGCTTAAGCTTGTCAAATAAACCCTCATGTGATTGCATCGGTGCTTGGCTCCTTGGTGGTCTCTTGGACGTGAAAACTTGGGCATAACACCACGAGGGGGAAAATATAGTCAGAAACTCAAACCTCCATGAAGAAATAAAGAATACCACAGAAGAAATAAGTGAAAGTAAAATAAAAACTTATTTTTTTCTTATTCTTAACTGATCTAACAGATTTTTCAAAATAATAACAACAATGTATTTGATTACCAATATATACATGTATACATGCTTATGAATACGTGAAATGAATGACAGAAATAATAGGAAGAACGGGATAAAATAGGATTATTTTTTAATATGTTATTTGCAGCACTTATAGCAAGCTGTGGATTTGGATTAGTTTTAAATGGGTATTGCAAATTCTATGGCAATAACTAATTTTTTTTTTTTAAATGGGCAGTTCATATAGTAAGAAGTGAGAGAACACAGAATCTTATGAACTGTTTAATTAAAACCACAAATGGCAGGAGTACCTGGGTGACTCAATCAGTTAAAGGAACTCACTCTCAATTTCAGCTCAGGTTATGATCTCAAGGTTCTGGGATGGACCCCTGCATTGGACTCTGTGCTCAGTGAGGAGTATACTTGGGATCCCCCCTCTTTTACACCTGCCCCACTTGTGCTATCTCTCTCTAAAATAAAAATAAATAAATAAATAAAAATAAAAATTAACCCACAAATGGCAGAAAATGAGTAGAAGACAGAATAGGAACAAAAAACAATGGCAACAAAGAGAAACCAGCAACAAATATTTTAGGTTTAAATATTACTATGTCAATGACCACTTTATTTTTTTTTTAAGATTTTTTTTTAAATTTATTTATTTGACAGACAGATCACAAGTAGGCAGAGAGGCAGGCAGAGAGAGACAGGAGGAGGAGGCAGGCTCCCTGCTAAGCAGAGAGCCCGATGTGGGACTTGATCCCAGGACCCTGAGATCATGACCTGAGCCGAAGGCAGAGGCTTTAACCACTGAGCCACTCAGGTGCCCCTGTCAATGACCACTTTAAATGTCAGTTGTCTAAATACATCAGTTAAAAGACTGTTGGAAGCAAGAACTATGTTATCTATGAAAAATCCACTTTGTATATAAAAACACATATAAATTAAAAGTAAGAATAAAGACTTAGTATGCTAACACTGATCAAAAGCAAGAAGGAGAATTATATTAATTTAAGACAGAGCAGACTTCAGAGGAAGACAAGTTATCAGGGATAAAAAGGGGCATTACATAATGACAAAGGCAATCAATATTTCAAGAAACATGATGATTCTTAATGTCCTGCACCTAATAAATGAACACCAAGATACAGGAAACAAGCTGAAAGAACTGCAAGGAGAAATAGATGAACCTACCGTCATAGTTGGAGAATTAAGCAGGACTCTATCAGAAATGGAAATATCCAGCAGGCACAAAATCAGTAAAGATATAACTGAACTTAACAACATCAATCAACTGGAAATAATGGATATTTTAAACTACTGCATTCAACATCAGATTATATATTCTTCACAAGTTGACATAATACATTCCCCATGATTGAAACATTCTGTGCCATAAAAACACCTTAAAACTAAAAGAACAGAAATTATACAATGTCTGCTCTTAGACCACAATGAAATCAAACTAGAAATCAACAACAGAATGATCACTAGAAAACCTCAAAATACTTGGAGATTACCTAAAAAACACTTCTAAATAATTCAAGTTACAGAAGAAATCTCATTAAAAATACTTTGAACTGAATAAAAATGAAAATATAACTTATTGAAATTTATGGCATGCAGTAAAAGCAGAGTTTACGGGGAAATTCATAGTATCAGAAGCATATAATTAAAATCTAGGAGGTAAAAAATTAATCTAAGCTCTCATTTTGTGAAACTAAATAAAGTTAAATCCAAAGTAAGCAGAAAAATAGGAAGAATAAAAACTAGGGCAGATATTAATGAAATTGAAAACAGTAATCAATGGAGAATATCCACAAAACCAAAAGCTGTTTTTTTTTTAAACAAATCAATAAAATTGATATGCCTCTAGTCATGCTAAAAAAAAAAAAAAAAGACAATAATATCAAAAAAAAAGTGAGCATCACTATAGATTCCACAGATATCAAAAGGGTAATAAAGGACTATGATGAACTCTATGATGACAGATTTGATAAGCTAGTTGAAACCCACTGATTCCTTGAAAAACATAATTTGGTGAAACTGACAGAAAAAATAATAATCTGAATCACATTATATCTGGTTGAATAAATAATAAGTTTCTAAAATAGAAAGCACCAGGCCTATGTGGATTCACTTTTGAAGACTACAGAATTTTAGTTATGCAAGTTCTATAGAATCTCATCCAGAGGACAGAAGCAGAGAAAATACTTCCTAACTTATTTTATGAGGCTAGTATTGCCCTAAAACCAAAACCAAAAACATTACAAGGTGGGGAAAAAAAGACCAGTATTTCTCACAGATGCAAAAATTCTTTTCTTAAAAATTTTATTTATTTATTTGAGAAAAAGCAAGAGAGAGAGAGAGAGAGAGAGAGATCACTAGCAGGGGAGGAGCAGAGGGAAAAGCAGGCTACCCTTTTGAGCAGGGAGCCCAATGCAGGGGCTCAATGCCAGAACCCTAGGATCATGACATGATCCAAAGACAGATGTTTAACGGACTGAGCCAAATGTCCCTGATAGATGCAAAAATTCAGAACAAAATATTAGCAAATTGAATTAACAAAGCACAAAATAAATTTACACAACCAAGTAGGATTAATCCCAGACATGTAAGATCAGCTCAACATTTGAAAATTAATTAATGGAATCCATCACATTGACAATCAAAAATAAAATCATATATCATATCAATAGATGCAGAAAAAACATTTTACAAAAATCCAATGCCCATTCATGATAAAAATGCTCAGAAACTAAGAATAGAGGGGAACTTCCTAAATTTGATACAGAACACCTGGAAATCTTACATCTAATATTGTATTTATTGGTGAGAAACTCAAAAATTTCCAATGAAGTTCAGGGGCAGGGCAAGGATGTCCCCTCTCATCACCACCTTTCAACCCTATACTGGGAGTCCTAGATAATACAATAAGAAAAGAAAGAAAAGCTAAGTAGATTGGAAATAAAAATTAAAACTGCCTTTGTTCATAGATGACCTGGTCACCTATGTTGAAAATCTGGAAGAGTAACAAAAACCTCTGATACTGATAAACATAGCAAACTTGCAGGACATGAAATTAATATACATGACTCAGTCAATTTCCTGTATATATGCAATGAACAACTGGAAGTAAAAACAATACTGTTTATTATCTCCCCCTAAATGAAACACTTAAGTATAAATCTAAAAAATATAAATAAGATCTATATAAGGACAACTACAATCTGTGAAGAAAGATAAAAAACATGAACAAAGTACATGGAGAAATATTCTATATTCTTTGATAGTAGGCACAATATCAACAAAACATCATTCCTCCTAAATTGATCTATGGATTCAATGCAATTCCAGGAAAAATCCCAGTGATTTTTTTTTTATATCAACAAAATGAGTCAAGAGTTTTATGTGGAGAGGTAAAGAATCAGAATAGCCAATTCAGTGTTAAAGGAGAAAAACAAAGTTGTAGAACTGACACTACCCAACTTTAAACAATGAAACTATTGTGATCAGGACAGTGAGGTATCAGTGAAGGAACAGAATGATATACAAATGAAACAGAATAGGGAGCCCAGAAAGACCCACATAATCAACTTGTGTTTGACAAAGGGACAAAGGAAATATAACAGGGCAATTTAGCCTTTTTAACAAATGGTGCTGTAAGAACTTGGCATCCATAACTTAAAAAAAAGAAAAAAGAAATAAATCCAGACACATACACCTTATATTCTAAAAACAAAAACACTTAAAATGTATCATAAGCCTAAATGTAAAAGTGAAAAACTATAAACTCATAGATGATAACCTAAAAATCAGGAGAAATCCTGATAATCTTGGATAAGATGATGGCTTTTTAGATACTCTAAAAAAAAAAAGGCATAATCAATGAAACAAATGCTTGATAAACTAGACTGTTGTGGGGAGCAGTCAAGATGGCAGAGGAGTAGCAGGCTGAGATGACATCAGGTAGCAGGAGATCCGCTAGATAGTTTATCAAACCATTCTGAACACCTACAAATCCAACAGGAGATTGGAGAGAAGAGCAGCAATTCTAGAAACAGAAAATCGACCACTTTCTGAAAGGTAGAACCTGCAGAGAAGTGAATCCAAAGCAACGGGAAGATAGACCACAGGGGAGGGGCTGGATCCCAGCAAGCAGTGGAGCAATGGAGCACAAAATCTGAACTTTTAAAAGTCTGCTCCATGAGGGACATCACTCCAGAAGATAAGCTGGGGTGGAGCCCATGCAGGGGCATTGTGGTCTCAGGTCCTGCGGGGTCACAGAAGGATTGGGGGTATCTGAATATCACAGAGCCTGCAGGTATTAGCGTGGGGAAGCTGGCTACAGAGATAGAGCTGAGGAGTGAGATCCAGCTCGGGGTTACCTTAAACTGTGATCTGTGGCACAGTCATGCCACTGCTCTTTGACCAGGGACCCAACAAGTGGCAGATCTTGGGATCTCCACTTGTGGAAAAGCAGCAATTATCTGCTGGGTTTGGAGACTTCATGAGGGGCTGCGTGCCAGAGACAGAGATGCTTGGTCACAGGCTGGGTGAGCTCGGAGTGCGGCTAGAGGCCAGGGAGATGGGAATGATTGAGCACTTTTCTCCGAGGGCACACTTAGGAATGGGGCCCCAAGCTCTCGGCTCCTCCAGGCCAGAGATTGGGAGGCCACCATTTTCATTCCTCTAGAGCTCTATGGAAAGTGTCAGGAACAAAAGCTGCAGAGTGAACCCAAGCAGATTTCTCAGCCCAGCCCCTGGCAAGGGCGGTGCAATTCCATCTCAGGCAAAGACATTTGAGAAACACTACAACAGTCCCCTCCCCCAGAAGATCAGCAAGAAATCCAACCAACACCAAACTCATTTCTCAAGGAAAACAGCAGAATTCCAGAAGAGGAGAAAACAAAGCATGGAATTCATGGCTTTCTCCCCATGATTTTTCAGTCTTGCAAAGTTAACTTTTTTTTATTATCTATTTATTACATATTTTTTCTTATTATAATTTATATATTTATATATTTATATATATATTTCTTATTATAACTTTTTAAAACTTTTACTCTTTCCTCTTTTGACATTTTTTCAACTAGTTCATCTTAACAATACCTTTCATAAGGAAAAAAAAAAACACAACTTTTTTAACCTTCATTATCATAGTTATATTTGATCCTTCATTGTATCTAACTTTACTTTTTGTATACACATAGGGTTTTTTCTTCTAAAAAATTTTGGGATACAACTTCTTCTAATAGATCAAAATATACCCTAAATCTAGCATAGGGCTTTGTTCTGGTCTCCAGCTTGAGAAAATTCCCTCCACTTTCCTTTTCTTTCTTTTCCCAACCAACTTATCTTAACAACTCCTTTTTTAGATTTTTTAAAAAATTTTCATCTTTATAGTCATTTCCACCCCTTCATCATGTATGTGTGTGTATATATCTATATATCTATATCTATCTATATATTTTTTTTTTCTTTAAAGAATTGGGAGGTAGTTTCTTTTAAGAGACCAAAATACTCCCAAAATTAAGTGGGTGGCTCTGTTCTATTCACCTGTCTAATATATATGTTTTCTTTTTTTTTTATTTTATAAATATATGTTTTCTTTTTCTTTTTCATTGTTTTTTCTTTATTATTATTATTAATTTTTGGAACTTCTTTTTGCCCCCTTTCATCCCCCCATGATCTGGGGTCTCTTCTGATTTGGTTAACACACATTTTTCTGGGGTCTTTGCCACCCTTTTAGTATTTTATTCACTCCTTCACATATTCTTATCTGGATAAAATGACAAGGTGGAAAAAACTCACCACAAAAAAAAAAAAGAACAAGAGGCAGTACTGAAGGCTAGGGACCTAATCAATATGGACATTGGTAATATGTCAGATCTAGAGTTCAGAATGATGATTCTCAAGGTGCTAGCTGGACTTGAAAAAGGCATGGAAGTTATTAGAGAAACCCTGTCTGAGAAATAAAAGCCCTTTCTGTAGAAATAAAAGAACTAAAATCTAACCAAGCTGAAGTAAAAGAAAAAAAATATTAATGTGGTGTAATAAAAAATGGAGGCTATTACTGCTAAGATAAATGAGGCAGAAGAGAGAATTAGTGATATAGAAGACCAAATGACAGAGAATAAAGAAGCTGAGCAAAAGAGAGACAAACAACTGCTGGACCATGAGGGGAGAATTTAAGAGACAAGTGATACCATTAGACAAAACAATATTAGAATAATTGGGATTCCAGAAGAAGAAGAAAGAAAGAGGGGAGCAGAAGGTATATTGGAGTGAATTATAGAGAATTTCCCTAATATGGCAAAGAGAACAAGCATCAAAACCCAGGATGCTCAGAGAATCCCCCACAAAATCAATAAGAATAGGTCCACACCCCATCATCTAATAGTAAAACTTACAAGTCTTAGTGACGAAGAGAAAATCCTGAAAGCAGCCTGGGACAAGAAGTCTGTAACATACAATGGTAAAAATATTAGATTGGCAGCAGACTTATCCACAGAGATCTGGCAGGCCAGAAAGAACTGGCATAACCCATTCTGAGCATTAAATGAGAAATACATGCAGCCAAGGATACTATATCCAGCTAGGCTATCATTACAAATAGAAGAAGAGATAAAAAGCTTCCAGGACAAACAAAAACTAAAAGAATTTGTAAACACCAAACCAGCTCTACAGGAAATATTGAAAGGGGTCCTCTAAGCAAAGAGAGAGCCTAAAGGTAGTACCAGAAAGGAACAGAGACAATATACAGTAACAGTCATCTTACAGGCAATAAAATGACACTAAATTCATATCTCTCAATAGTTACCCTGGATGTAAATGGGCTAAATGCCCCAATCAAAATACACAGAGTATCAGAATGGATTAAAAAAAAAAAATCAAAAAGCTGTCTGTAAGAAACTCATTTTAGACCTAAAGACACCTCCAGACTTAAAGTGAGGGGGTGGGAAACAATTTACCATGCTAATGGACATCAAAAGAAAGCTGGGATGGCAATCCTTCTATCAGATAAATTAGATTTTAAGCCAAAGACTATAATAAGAGATCAAGAAGGACACTATATCATACTCAAAGTGTCTGTCCAACAAGATCTAACAATTTTAAATATCTATGCCCCTAACATGGTAGTAGCCAACTATATAAATGAATTAATAACAAAATCAAAGAAACACATCAATAATAATACAGTAACAGTAGGGGACTTTAATACCCCTCCCCCCCACTGAAATGGACAGATCATCCAAGCAAAGATCAACAAGGAAATAAAGGCCTTAAATGACACACTGGACCAGATGGACATTACAAATATATTCATAACATTCCATCCCAAAGCAACAGAATACATATTCTTCTCTAATGTACATGGAATACTCCCCAGAATAGATCACATCCTGGGTCACAAATCAGGTCTCAATGGTACCAAAAGACTCAGATCATTCCCTGCATATTTTCAGACCACAATGCTCTGAAGCTAGAACTCAATCACAAGAGGAAATTTGGAAAGAACCCAAGTACATGGAGGCTAAAGAGCATCCTACTAAAGAATGAATGGGTCAACCAGGAAATTAAAGAAGAATTGAAAAAAATCATGGAAACAAATGATAATGAAAACACAACTGTTCAAAATCTGTGGGACACAGCCAAGGCAGTCCTGAGTGGTAAATATATAGCAATAGAAGCCTTTCTCAAGAAACAAGAAAGGGGGGTGCTTGGGTGGATTAGTGGGTTAAGGCCTCTGCCTTCGGTTCAGGTCATGATGCCAGAGTCTTTGGATCGAGCCCCACGTCAGGCTCTCTGCTCAGCAGGGAGCCTGCTTCCCTTCCTCTCTCTCTTCCTGCCTCTCTGCCTGCTTGTGATCTCTGTCTGTCAAATAAATAAATAAAAATAAAAAAAAAATAAAGAAACAAGAAAGGTCTCAAATATACAACCTAACCCTACACCTAAAGAAGCTGGAGGAAGAACAATAAAGAAAGCCTAAACCCAGCAGAATAAGAGAAATAATAAATATCAGAGCAGAAATCAATGAAATAGAAACTAAAAAACAAAACAAAACAAAAACAAACAAAAGCAAATCAACAAAACTAGGAGCTTGTTCTTTGAAAGAATTAATAAGATTGATAAACCCCTGACCACACTTATAAAAAAGAAAAGAGAAAGAACCCAAATAAGTAAAATCATGAAGATAGAGGAGAGATAGCAACCAACACCAAAGAAATACAAGCAATTATAAGAACACATTATGAGCAACTATATGCCACCAGATTTGACAATCTGGAAGAAATGGAAGCATTCCTAAAGGCGTATAAACTACCAAAACTGAACCAGGAAGAAATAAAATACCTGAACAGACCCATAAACAGTAAGGAGATTGAAGCAGTCATCAAAAATTTCCCAATGAACAAGAACCCAGGGCCAGACAGCTTCCCAGGGGAATTCTACTAAACATTTAAAGAAGAATTAATTCTTATTCTCCTGAAACTGGTCCAAAAAATGGAAATGGAAGGAAAACGTTCAAACTTATTTTATGAGGCCAGCATTACCATGTTCCCCAAACCAGACAAAGACTCCATCAAAAAAAAAAAAGAATTTCAGACCAATATCCTTGATGAACACTGATGCAAATATTCTCACCAAAATACTAAGCAATAGGATCTAACTGTACATTAAAATGATTATTTACCACAACCAAGTGGGATTTATTTCAGGGCTGCAAGTCTGGTTTAACATCCACAAATCAATCAATGTGATACAATACATTAATAAAAAAAAGAAGGACAATGATATGATACTCTCAATAGATGCTGAAAAAGCATTTGACAAAGTACAGCATCCTTTCTTGATCAAAACTCTTCAAAGTGTACGGATAGAGGGTACATACCTCAATATCGTCAAGGCCATCTACGAAAAACCCATAGCAAATATCATTCTCAATGGAGAAAAACTGAGAGCTTTTCTGCTAAGGTCAGGAACATGGCAGGGATGTCCATAATCACCACTGCTATTAAACATAGTACTAGAAGTCTTAGCCTCAGCAATCAGACAACAAAAAGGAATAAAAGGCATCCAAATCAGAAAAGAAGTCAAACTAACACTCTTTGCGGATGACATGATACTATATGTGCATAACCCAAAAGACTACACTCCAAATCTGTTAGAACTTGTACAGGAATTCAGTAAAGTGTCAGTATGTAAAATCAATGAACAGAAATCAGTTGCATTTCTATACACCAACAACAAAAGAGAAGAAAAAGAAATTAAGGAGTCAATCCTATTTATAATTGCACCCAAAACCATAAGATAACTAGGAGTAAACCTAACTAATGAGGCAAAGAATCTGTACTCAGAAAACTATAAAGTACTCATGAAAGAAATTGAGGAAGACACAGAGAAATGGATAAATGTTCCATGCTCATGGATTGGAAGAACAAATATTGTGAAAATGTCTATGCTACCTAAATCAATCTACACATTTAATGCAACCCCTATCAAAATACCATCCATTTTTTTCAAAGAAATAGAACAAACAATCCTAAAATTTATATGGAATGAGAAAAGACCTCAAATAGCCAGAGGAATGTTGAAAGAGAAAGCCAAAGTTGGTGGCATCACAATTCTAGACTTCAAGCTCTACTACAAAGCTGTCATCATCAAGACAGTATGGTACTGGCACAAAAGCAGACACAGATCAGTGGAACAGAATAGAGAGCCCAGAAATAGACCCTCAACTCTACGGTCAACTAATCTTCAACAAAGGAGGAAAGAATGTCCAATAGAAAAAAGGCAGTCTCTTCAACAAATGGTGTTCCAAAATTGGAGAGCCACATGCAGAAAAATGTAACTGGACCATTTCCTTATACCACACACAAAAATAGACTAAAAAATGGATGAAGGACCTCAATATGAGGAAGGAATCCATCAGAATCCTTGAGGAGAACACAAGCAGCAACCTCTTCAACCTCAGCCACAGCAACTTCTTCCTAGGAACATCACCAAAGGCAAGGGAAGCAAGGGCAAAAATGAACTATTGGGACTTCATCAAGATCAAAAGCTTTTGCACAGCAAAGGAAACAGTTAATAAAACCAAAATTCAGCTGACAGAATAGGAGAAGATATGTGCAAATGACATATCAGATCAGAGGCTAGTATCCAAAATCTATAATGAACTTATCAAACTCAATACCCAAAGAACATATAATCCGATCAATAAATGGGCAGAGGACATGAAGAGACATTTCTGCAAAGAGGACAGCCAGATGGCCAACAGACACATGAAAAAGTGTTTCACATCACTTGGCATCAGGGAAATACAAATCAAAACTACAATGAGATACCACCTCACACCAGTCAGAATGGCTAAAATTAACATGTCAGGAAATGACAGGTGTTGGTGAGGATGCAGAGAAAGGGGAACCCTCCTACACTGTTGGTGGGAATGCAAGCTGGTGCAACCACCCTGGAAAACAGCATGAAGTTCCTCAAAAAGTTGAAAATAGAGCTACCCTATGACCCAGCAATCACACTTCTGGGTATTTACCCTAAAGATACGAATGCAGTGATTCAAAGGGCATATTATTAGCCCTGGGGCTAATAATAAAATATGTTTTTTTTTATTTTATTTTTTATAAACATATAATATATTTTTATCCCCAGGGGTACAGGTCTGTGAATCGCCAGGTTTACACACTTCACAGCACTCACCATAGCACATACCCTCCCCAATGTCCATAACCCCACCCCCCTCTCCCAATCCCCCTCCCCCCATCAACCCTCAATAATATAATATGTTAATAAAGAATAAAAACATTTAAAATAAACTAGACTATTAAAAATAAAAGATCCTGCTCTATAAAAGACAATGCCAACAGAGTAAGATATGCATGGACTGGGAGAAAATATTTGCAGAAGACTTAGGATAAAGAACTGTATTCAAATATATATGAAAAATACTTAAGTCTTAATACTTAAGACTCAACAATAAGAAAATGAAAAAGCCAATTAATAAATGGACAATGAGGGGCGCCTGGGTGGCTCAGTGGGTTAAGCCGCTGCCTTCGGCTCAGGTCATGATCTCCGAGTCCTGGGATTGAGCCCCGCATCGGGCTCTCTGCTCTCTCGGAGAGCCTGCTTCCTCCTCTCTCTCTGCCTGCCTCTCTGCCTGCTTGTGATCTCTCTGTCAAAAAAAAAATAAAAATAAAAAAAAAATGGACAATGGATCTGAAGGGACACTTTGCTAAAGATATACAAATGGTATATAAGCAAATGAAAATAAATGTAATGTCATGTAAGTAAGGAATTATAAATTAAAACAATGGGCTATCACTACATGTTCATTACAATGTATAAAGTCCAATGCCAAATTCTGGTTTTATGAATTCTATTTGATAAGTAAAACATAAGTTATAACATTAGCTGATAATCAAGACTGATATTGAACAATGGAGAAGACAAAAGTAAGCCAAAGAAGTAAGATTTCTATATTTCACTCAAGGTGATAAATTGTCATGTCAGTTAATGATGTAAGCTGTAAATATTTTGCAAAATCCATTGGAATTGCTATAAAAACTATGCCATGTGATTTAAAAACTACTAAAAAAGCATGATTAAATAAAAGATTTAAGTAACCAAAGTAATATAAGAAAAGAGAAATCAAGAAACAAGAATCAGAGGAAACATGATAATAAAATTACACACATAGGTTTTGACATATTGATAAATACTATGAGTCTAAACTATCTAAATACACTAATCAAAAGACAGAAGATAGGCAGAATAGGCTTAAAAAAAAAAGTGGCCCACTATATGTTGTTTACAAGAAATGTACTTCAAATACAATTCTGTAAGTGGATTGAAAGGATAAAAAATCTTAATCTTTGATATTTTAGGAAAAAACATTAGAGTTAACAATATTATTACCATAAAGAATTGAATTAAAAAATTAAAAAATGGAATTTATACAATGATTTTTTAAAGATTTATTTATTTATTTTAGAAAGAGAAGGGGAGAGGGAAAAGAGGGAGGGAAAGGAATAGGGAAGGAATCCCAAGCAGACTCTGTGCTGAGTGCAGAGCCTGAAGTGGGGCTAGATCTCATGATCCCTGAGATCATGACCTGGACTAAAACTAAGAATCAGATGCTCAACCAACTGAGCTACCCAGGTGTGCCTGTAATGATTTATTAAATCAATCTGCTAGGAAGACCTTATAAACCTAAATGTAAATGTATCAAACAAAGGGCTCAAAGTACGTGAAACAAAGAATTACAGAGCTGAAAGTAGAAATAGAAAAGTTGGGGCTCCTGGGTGGCTCAGTGGGTTAAAGCCTCTGCTTTCAGCTCAGGTATTGATGCCAGGGTCCTAGGATGGAGACCCACATCAGGCTCTCTGCTTGGTGTGGAGTCTGCTTCCCCCTCTCTCTCTGCCTGCCTCTCTGCATACTTGTGATCTCTGTCAAATTAAGAAAAAAAAAATCTTAAAAAAAAAAGAAAAGTCTACAATTTTTCATTTGGAACTTAACTGCCACATTTTAATAACTAGCAAAATTACTAGGCAGAAATAAGCAAGGGTATAGGTCTCAAAAATGCAAACAACATACAATTAACATATGCAGAACTCTCAACTAACAGCAGACTACAGTTTTTTTTCAAGCATGCAAGAAATATTTCTTAAAAATTCTGAGCCACAAAATTAAACAAATTTAAAATATTTGAAATCATGCAAAAACTTTATCTTGACAAAACTGAAACTAGAAATCAGAAACATTAGAAATAAGGGAAGTTCTCTAATAATTAAAGTTCACTCCTTAGGACAAATAAATCTAAAGTAAGCAGAGGAAACAGAAATAATAAATGACAAAGATCAAAGCAATTGAATATAGGAAAATAGAGAAAAATCAGAAAACAAAAAGCTGGTTGTATCAAAAAAAATAGAAAAAAGTAATAAGCCGTTGCAAGACTGACAAATAAATAAAGACACAATCACTAATATTAGGAAAGAAATACAGGCTATTACTAAAGATCCTAGTGCACTCATTCAAAGGATAATAAATACCATAAACATTTATGTTTCTAAGTTCTGGGGCGCCTGGGTGGCTCAGTGGGTTAAGCCGCTGCCTTCGGCTTGGGTCGTGATCTCAGGGTCCTGGGATCGAGCCCCGCATCGGGCTCTCTGCTCGGCAGGGAGCCTGCTTCCTCCTCTCTCTGCCTGCCTCTCTGCCTGCTTGTGATCTCTCTCTGTCAGATAAATGGATAAAATCTTTAAAAAAAAAAAAAAGAAAAAAAAAAAGAAAAACATTTATGTTTCTAAATTCAATAAGTTAGAATAAACCAACTTTTTCAAAACAATGCACTATTAAAACTGAGCCAAGATGAAATAATCAGAATCATCCTGTAACAATTAAAGTAATTGAATTTGTAATTAAAACATTCCTGAAAAAGAAATATCCAGGCCCAGATGGTTTCATTGGAGAACTCTGTCAAACATTTTAAGAAGAATGAACTCCAATATAAAATCTTTTCCAGGGAATAGAAAGAAAGAAACCATCCCAATGAATTTTATGAGAGCACAATTATCCTGAAACCAAAATCTGAGACAGTACAAAAAGTAAAATTTATGTAAAAATATCTAATAAATTTACAAAATTAATACTTATATTCTTATACTCCCCCCAGTCAACAAAATATTAAGATACAAGTTACAACAATGTATAAAAAATAAAAAGTATACCAAGACCAAGTGATGTTTATTATAGAGATATAAATTTGGATAAGTATTTGAATATCAATGAATGCAATCCATTGTATTAACAGGTTAAAATTGAAAATCACATCATATCAATTGGTACAGAAATAGTGAGACAAAATTCAATAGTCATGAATAACACTAACTTGGCAAGGTCAGAAGAAGGGAGAATTATCTGAACTTGGGGGTGAGCATCTTCAAAAAATTCTCCAGCTAACAACATTCTGTGTGCGTGGTTAAAAATTGATTGCTTAACTCAAAGATGGGGAACAAGGCCAGATGTCCATTTATGTTCAACAGAATAGTGAAAATTCTAGCTTCTGATGTAATAAAAATTTCCCTGTATATATATATCATGATAATTTATAAAGAATGTCCATAGGAATCTAGAAAAAAAAAAAAAAAAACCTCAGATAAGCGAGATGGGTTCAACTATCAGAATATAAGATCAGCCTATAAAAATCAATATTGTCTGCAATTCTTTACAACAACAATGAAAATGTAGAAACCAAATAAAAATCCAATTCACAATCACTCCAAAAAAATTAAATGAGCAGGAGTATAGATCTCAAAAATACAAACAAGATACAATTACTGTATATAGAATTGTCAACCTAACACCTGAGTACATTTTTTTCAAGCACACATGAAATAACTCCTAAAAATTCTGAGCCACAAAATTAAACAAATTTAAAATATTTGAAATCATACAAAAACTTTATCTTAATGAAACTGAAACTAGAAATCAGTACTATTAGAAATAAAAGAAGTTCTCTAATAATTAAAGTTCATTCCTCCAGACTAGAGTAAGAACAAATACTTAATAAAATGTATGCAAGACTTGTATGGTAAATTTTATAAAATGCTGATGAAAGAAATCAAACACCAAAATAGATGGATACACTGTGTTCATTGATTGGAAGACTGAATAAAGTAAGGTCAATTTTCTTGATTGATTAATAGGCCCACTGACATTCCTATTAAAATCCAAGAAGGATTTTTATGGACATATACAAGTTTATTTTAAATTTATATGAATGGCACAGGACCTAGCTTTAAAAAAAAAAATGACAAAGCAGCATATAGTGGGAGAAATTTCTTTACCCAATTTACCCTTTACTAAATTCCTACCATAATCAAGACATGTGTGACTTTCGTAGGGGAAGGACAGACACATAATTCAATGGAACAAATAGAAGACCCAGAAGTAGACCCATATAAATACATTCAAGTAATTTTACAAAGGTGAAAAAGCAATTCAATGTAGAAATAACAGTCTCTTCACCAAATGGTGCTGGAACAATTATAAACACATGTAAATACTATTACTGACAACATTAATTCTAACTTTGTCCCTCCATCTTGTTCTTCCCTCTGGTGCACAGATGGTGCCACTTTAGAGATCCTCTGGCACACACAGATGGTGCCACTTTAGATAACTACCCTGTGGTTTCACTACCATGCCCCTAGCTCCATAAAGCCTGGGATTAAGGTCAGAATAACTGCAGAGAATGAATGGAGAATAGGCGTGTAGTGCCGTGGATCATCTATCCATCTACTCTATCAGTAAGTTATTCTGAATAAAACTTCATAAGCAGTATGGAGTGGCTTACTTCATAAGCAGTATGGAGTGGCTTACTTCATTTTTTGGTATTAAAGTGACTTTTCAGTGTGAAGATATTTTGCTGACCCTCTTCTACCTTCAAACAACTGGTGAAGTAGACAGAATACCAGAAACAAAACAAGCATAATGAAGGGGCTGTGCCAGGGGAATGCCTATTACCCATGGGGGAAATCCCCAGCTGGGTGGCCACCACCATGTGGTGATACATGACCAGGTTTTTTGAGCATTTTGGACCAGATTGAGTATGGGGACCACCCAGGGATTGCTAGATACCTATCTGAAACAGTGGGACAGCAAAAGGGCTGAGAAGAGGTGGTAGCTTGTGTTAGGACTATAAAATATGGAGGAATGTTATGTGTTATGTTAAATGGGTTTGAGATATCAAAAATAGCCTTAGTCGCTGGTCAACCTGCCTTGAGACAAATGTTATATAACACAGGCATGGGTGAGAATCACAGGTGCTTACTTAATCTGATTTAATAAATGTTAGCATTAAGATAACCTGGCCTAACAAAAGGGGATGGTCTCTCCTCTCCATTATGCTGGAACTCAATGGAAGAGCTATAAATAATTACATGTGAACTAGGAATGAAACATGCCAGTTACACTTAGAATTGTAGAGGCCCAGATGAAGAGTTATTTTCCTCTGGTATGAAAGACTGTATCTTACAGTCAGCCCCTGGGGCATGGTACAGTATTTTACAGTATCTGTCTTTGTCCCTGTGGTTAATCAACATGTTGCTACCATAGCTGCAGTGGTGGCTGACTTAAGACTGAGACTTTGTCATAAGGGACATAGATAGGTTGAAAAACAGGAAGAAACAAAGTATCGTACAGATCATATAATGGTGGAAAGTGGGCTTGTCAAGTTCTCTCAAACGGTTGTGGCAAGATCTATTATCTGGGACTCTGATAGTATTCCTAAGCCTGTAGAAGGTGCTGCCTAAGGGAAAGCAATTTACTCCCTTGAAGGAAGGCTCAAAAAAAGCCAGATGTATCACCAAGTGTCCCTCTACTAATAGAGGAATTTCAGGGATGGAGAAGCCCTCCCCTAGAGACTAGGTCAACATTGCCCTCTAGTTGGTGCAGTAAGGGGAACCTGAGGCTCCCTGTTGAATTAACCATTTATTGGTTCCACACTAATAGACTGTATTAGCTCTAATAGACACTGGAGTTGAATGTACCTATCTATGGAAACAATTTCAGGGAGAAGTAAAGGTTATTGACAATTCTAGGGAACAAGTTATCAAGGTCAGATAAACTAGTCTCTCCAACAGATGAGCAGGCTTCCTCTCCACTGTTTTCAAGTGCATGTCATATTTCCCTCATTCCTGAGTATATTATGGGTGTAGATGTTCTATACAATCTGGCCTAACTACAATGGCAGGTGAATTCAGGTTGCATATCCACAAAAAATAAGAACCTATACAGCTGCTGATTTCCAGAGAATTAAAAAAAAAAGTATATATATATATATATATACATATATATATATATATATATATATGTATATATATATATATATGTTATGGGGGGGGACACATTGACATTATAACCACCATTAAAGAATTTAAAAAGATGGGGTTAATCAGGCCTGCTCAGTCCCATTCAATAGTTCTTTGTGGCCTATAAAGAAATCTAATGGGACCTGGTGAGTGGCAATAGATTATAGGGAACTCAACAAAGTTACTCCTCTCATCCATCCAGTAGTGGCTAATATAGTCTGCTGTTATAAAGTTACAGCATCCATTAAGACAAATTATTGTGTACTGGATCTATCAGCATTCCATTAGGAATTGAACCCAAAGACCAATTCATCTTCACATTGAACAAAAGACAATGGACCTTCTAGGCATTTTCTCAGGGGGAGCTCCATAATTCCTCAATTTGTCACAGGATGGTAGCCAGAAATTTGGAAAAACATCTTGCCAAAGGAGATGGTGCTTTATCATTATGTAGATGATACCATATTAACCTGTGATGATTTATCCTCCCTGTCTTAAGAAGCCATGTCATTGCAGATATACTTAAAGTCATGAGGATGGGAAGTAAATATCAACAAGATCCAAAGGCCAGGTCAATCAGTAAATATCCTGGGTGCCATCTGGTCAGGTAAAATAAAAATGATGCCAGAAATGGCCACTGATAAAATACAAACCTTCCCTAAAAAGGTAAAGAAATTACATGCTTTTGTTGGTGTATTGGATTACTGGAGACCTTTTATTCTCAATCTAACACAGATATTAAGACTGTTATATGCCTTGGTTAAGAAGAGAAGCTGATGGGAGCACCTGGGTAGTTCAGTCATTAAGCATCTGCCTTCAGCTCAAGTCATGATCCTGGAGTCCTAGAATCCAGTCTCACATCATGCTTCCTGCTCAGTGGGGCATCTGCTTCTCCCTCTGCCACACCCCCTGCTTGTGTTCCCTCACTTGCTGTCCTCTCTCTATATCAAATAAATAAAATATTTAATAAAAAAGGAAGAGAAGCTTATGGGATTGGGGTGCTAATCAAGAGGCTTTCTGAAAGGTAAGCATGATAGTATAAAAAGTACAGGCCCTGGTGGTATTAATACCAGATGTGAGTTGTGTATTAGCTGTAAATTCATATCCGGGGGATTTGGCAGGGACTTGTGGCAATGACAAAAATGCAAAGTCAATTATAGTTATTTGCATAAGTTCAATAAGAATCTGTTCTTCTTGTAATGTCACCACTGGGAATGTTGGCTATGTTACCAAGGCTTTGAGTGGAATGTCATATTTGAGAGAGATATGCATAGGCTTAGCTATGGCGAGACAGCTTTATGGAATTAAGGTTGATTTGATGAAGTCAGTGAAGCCCTTTGGGAGGGGAAAAAAAAAAGTGGCCTGATTGCTTGCTTACAGATTTCCCAGGAGCCTTACCAGGTAAGGAAGAAAGGTCACTTTGTGGCAGCCTCAGGACCTAAGGATATTTTGGGGACCTCAAGAAGAATCTCCCTTCTATGTGCCTCGGGCATTCTTCACATCACTGTTTCCATGCTGTCTGCCTCCAGGTTGTTTGTCTGCCTTCTCCCCAGGAGCAGTGCTGTGCCATCCTGGCTCTATCCCAGCCAAACCTGCTGACCTTTACAACTCCACCTTTAAGCCTTGCTCATTGCAAAAATTCATCTCCTCTTATTTTCCAAGCTTTGGGGAAGCGTTCTCCGTGTTCATTCTTCTGTGTGCTCTTCTCTGCCCTTCACACCACAGCACCCGCTATCCATTTCTCCCCTAAACCATATCGCTGTACTTTCTACCATCAAAATGACCTCTTTTCTCCCTTTAGTTGTGGAGTTTGTTTTGTCAGCCTCTAGGCTGATTTCTGGGGTATTTATTCTTATTTATTTATAATTTAAAAACAGTTGCCCTGTGTAAGGCCAAGTGAAGAAGATGGAAAAACAAGCTGTATTTAGAAATAAAGATGAGTAAATGGCTTCCAGGTGTCAGAGAAGGGTTTACAACAAGAGCGGTGGGAGACATGAGTGTGGTTATAATAGGGCAAAATGAGAAATGCTTGTGGTAATGATCTTTTTCTAAATCATAACTTTGATAGTGGATACACAAACCTATACAAGTGGTAAAATGTATAGTTAAACATGCACACAAAAATACACGAGTACAAGCAAAACCAGGGAAATTAAAATATTAATAATGGCTTATTTTAGTATCAATTTAATATCAATATTGATATCCTGGTTGTGATATCCTGTTGAAAAACAATACAGTTTTTCAAGTTGTTACCATTTGTGGAAATAGGGCAAGATTTTTCAGAATCTTTTCAATTGCATGTGAATCCACAATTACAATAAAATAAAAATAAGTGCATAGATGTAAATTATTCATAGAATGCAAAGATTCTCCTATGTCCAAAATGTAATACTCTGAACCATCCTACTATAATGCCTAATAAAATCTAACAAAGTATCCTTTTAATAACATAAGTTTTGCCAAAAGAAACAATCCCTATAGTCATAAATTGATGAGGGAGGACAATAATGGGATATTACTCTTGTAGTGCTCGACATATTTAAAATTTATTTAATATATGAAGAGTCTTTTTTTAGCACCCATGAAGTCAAAGGAATGAAAAGATAGATCATAAAATATAGCAAGGAAATTGGGACTCTAACATAAAGCTGAAAGCAACAAATATGTTTACTAGCATTATAGGAACAGGCTGAAATCAGTCCTCAAGGGGAAAAAAGAAAGTCAAATTAGAAATTTATTTTATAGGGGCGCCTGGGTGGCTCAGTGGGTTAAGCCACTGCCTTCGGCTCAGGTCATGATCTCGGAGTACTGGGATCGAGTCCCACATCGGGCTCTCTGCTCGACGGGGAGCCTGCTTCCCTCTCTCTCTCTCTCTCTCTCTCTGCCTGCCTGCCTCTCTGTCTACTTGTGATCTCTCTCTGTCAAATAAATAATAAATAAAATCTTTAAAAAATAATTTATTTTATGTACCTTGGTGGTGAGATGTATCTTCTAAGAACTGCTAAATTTGGGTCTTCCCTCTTGTGTATTTGGAGTGTATAATGCTTACAACATCCATGAAACCTCAAACTACTCCCACTTTAACTTGAAATAGTTCTGGTTTGGTAGAACTCAAATATTAAAAAAGAAAAAGATATATATGTGTGTATATATATATATATGTAGTCTTTAAATGTTTCATACATTTAAAATTTTAAGTTATCTTTTCCCAAGTACATTTGGTTTGATTCTACCTGAAGAAATTCATAAGAACAAGCTGCTATATGCCTTCTTCAGATATATATGGAGAACCATACTTGTTTTTATAAATATAAGTGTAACACAAATTAACATTTTGTGAGTTATATCTTATTTAAAAAAATGGAAATTATTTACAAAATTACAAATTATTTGCAAAATGGAAATTATTTACAAAATTACAAATTATTTGCAAAATTTATAAAAATTGGAAATTATTTACAAAATTACAAATTATTTCCAAAATGTATGATTAAGCTTGTAGATGGTTAGTTTATCTGATGAATTTTTTCATGTTATGACTTTCACTTTTCTACCCAACTCTGAAACTTCAGGGAGTTAAATAATAAAATTCTCTATACTGTTTTGAATAATTTTATCCAAATTCTTAAACTTCTCAAAATGTATTCATTTGTCTCAAGACATCTGTGATATCTTGACTAGACACAACATTAAAGGATTTTATTCCTTCCTTTGATTTTCATGCACATAGATTTCTAGTGATTCAGCATACAAGATTTCAGGTTAAGAAGTAGGATTTTGTAGGGTTATCTGTCCTTTGTGTGTTTGCAACTGGATGAAAGACTACTTTTTTTTTTTTTTTTTTTAATCTCTGGAGTTCAAGAATTTCACCAGAATATTATAGGACTGAGAGGTTTTATGTAATTATTAATCTTGTTTTAGATTGACCAGGCCTTTTAATCTACAAACTCAGGCTCTTTTCTTAAATAAGGAAAATTCTCATACCATTTGTCTCAAACCAAAGAGCTTTCTTTCCTTTGGAACATTTCTTGCTCATGTTAGGTCTTTGGATCTTTTCTTCAACTCTTTAGGCTTTTCCCTTATGATTTCTATCTTTTCTGCTTTTTTTAATCTTTTTTTTCCCCCCTTTGGACCCTCTAGACCTCCCCCATTCAGGTCTAGCAGTTCTTTACTAGGCATTTCCATCATATACAACTTAGACCTCTTCCCTTATGTTACTGAGTTGTTATTGTGTGTTATATGCATATCTAGCTATGCTGGTTTTAAATTCATTAATACCACATTCATTTAAATTCACCAAGAACACATTAGTCCTTCAGAGTTTGTGAAGTAGTAAAAAATAATATAAACAATGAGAATGATTACCAAGTTAGGCTAGTGGTAAATGAATCAGCAAAACTTTATTCTTCTCCTAAAGGTATAGGGGACTTTTGTGCTTCCTGTTCTCCAGTCTGCTTATCAATCCTACCCCAAACACAGGAAAGGGGAGCAATCAGCTACTATTGCAGAGAACAGGTCTGTCAGATTTGGTCAGTTTAGACACACTCTTCCAGATAGCCTTCTAGATAGAATAAGCTGTCCCTCTTTGGGGGGGTGGGTTCAGAGGACTCTGCAGCTGAATATCTTGAGGCTTTCTTTTCTTTCCCTGAATCCTCTAGGGAAAGCAAATCTTCTCTATCTTGTGTCCCTCAGCTCCCATCTGAGTCCAAGAGTACAATGATCCAGGAGGCTGTCTAGTCCTGGATATACCCCTTAGGCCTCTCATGTTCAGGTGATTCATTCTGAATTTTTATACTATCATCAATAGGGAGTTGAAAGCTTGAGATAATCAGGCACATAATTCAAGGGGACATTTTACTATCCCTAATTATTCTAAAGAATACAAATTTTGTGAATATATTAAATCATATAATCTATGAAAATACTCTAAGATTAACTAGAATGAATATTTTATTATGTTAACTAGTATTAACTTTTTTTTTCTTTCAGGTGCTCTCTTTCAAATTACATTATGAATTATTACTGGGATATAATCATGTCAGGTTTTATAAAAGAAGATAATCTAAGTACTTTAAAATAAGAATATATTTAAGATGTCATAAACAAATACTGAAAACTAATTTTGAATCTAAATGGTACCTCATAGGCTGTGATGAACTTTGGTCTTTCTGCAGTCCAATTTTTGCACTGGATGTATATTGGTTCTACCTTTGCTTTTATCTCCTTATCAGTCTTGCATACCTTGTTCACATTTTCTCAAAAGTCTAACATTTCTATGATTAACATTTTTTTTCTTTCTTTTCATTTTGAAGAAAGCATATATAAATTTCATAACCTATAATGTAAATTATTTCTCCTAAGTTTCTTTATCCTTTCATGACAAGGCATTAACTATTTTTAAGTCTTCTTGAAAATGTAATTTACATTTTCTAGGGTTGATATAGAAAAAGCTTGAAGCAAAGACTAACACTAAATAGAAAATTCAAAGGACTAGTTTATGTATAGTGGATTGTTCAGGACAACTTGGAAAGGAATGTTAGTGTCTGTTCATATATGCACTACAGAATCCAGAAATAAAAGTAAATAAAGGAAATTTGAATGGGCTTTGGGGGATTTGTGGAAAGAATGGATATTAAGAGTGATATGGTTTCCATGTGTTTGTTGGCCATCTGGATGTCTTCTTTGCAGAAATGTCTGTTCATGTCTTCTGCCCATTTCTTGATTGGATTATTTGTTCTTTGGGTGTTGAGTTTGCTAAGTTCTTTATAGATTTTGGACACTAGCCCTTTATCTGATATGTCGTTTGCAAATATCTTTTCCCATTCTGTCAGTTGTCTTTTGGTTTTGTTAACTGTTTCCTTTGCTGTGCAAAAGCTTTTGATCTTGATAAAATCCCAATAGTTCATTTTTGCCCTTGCTTCCCTTACCTTTGGTGATGTTCCCAGGAAGATGTTGCAGCTGAAGTCGAAGAGGTTGCTGCCTGTGTTCTCTTCAAAACCACAATGAGATATCACCTCACACCAGTCAGAATGGCTAAAATTAACAAGTAAGGAAATGACAGATGCTGGCGAGGATGCGGAGAAAGGGGAACCCTCCTACACTGTTGGTGGGAATGCAAGCTGGTGCAACCACTCTGGAAAACAGCATGGAGGTTCCTCAAAATGTTGAAAATAGAACTACCCTATGACCCAGCAATTGCACTACTGGGTATTTACCCTAAAGATACAAACGCAGTGATCCGAAGGGGCACGTGCACCCGAATGTTTATAGCAGCAATGTCTACAATAGCCAAACTATGGAAAGAACCTAGATGTCCATCAACAGATGAATGGATAAAGAAGATGTGGTATATATACACATTGGAATACTATGCAGTCATCAAAAGAAATGAAATCTTGCCATTTGCGACAACTTGGATGGAACTAGAGGGTATCATGCTGAGCGAAATAAGTCAGTCAGAGATAGACAACTATCATATGATCTCCCTGATATGAGGAAGTGGAGATGCAACATGGGGGGTTAAGGGGGTAGGAGAAAAATAAATGAAACAAGATGGGATTGGGAGGGAGACAAACCATAAGTGACTCTTAATCTCACAAAACAGAGGGTTGCTGGGGGGAGGGGAGTTGGGAGAGGGGGGTGTGGTTATGGACATTGGGGAGGGTATGTGCTATGGTGACTGCTGTGAAGTGTGTAAACCTGGCGATTCACAGATCTGTACCCCTGGGGATAAAAATACATTATATGTTTATTTAAAAAAAAGAGTGATATAGTTTGAAAGCCAAAGAAAATCTATAACTTTCTTTTAACAAAATTTGAGTCACTCAAATAAATAGATGAATTTATTTGTATACATCCATGGTAAAAATAAAGTTGATACAAGTGAAAGCAATAGAGAAAATATGTGAATTTGTTTGCATAAATGTACATATAAATTTTTTTCTGATCTGGAAAAGATAAGGATAAGATTCAAATATATAATATTGACACTTCTGAATTCTAACTTCAAAGGACTATAGGTCCCTGCTGAATGTTACACATTCCGTTATATTTTAAAGCAAGATTTAACATACTCATGTGACTATTATAAGTTGTTATTACTTTCTGAAGAAATGGGAGATAAACACAGAAAATGTATTAAACTAATATTTTAAAGCCCTAAGCTAGTTTTAAAAGCCCAGGTAATTTAAGCTCCTTTTAACTTGTAGTGATTTATGTTATTTAATGCACACATAACAACAATGAATAACATATTTGAAAGCATTTTCTTCATTCTACTAATTAGCCAAAAAGACTTGATGTATAAAGATATGACTAGGCAATAATCCTATTCAGTTGAAATACTTGGTTTAAGAGGCAATTTCAATTCTCATAATCATCATCCTCATCCCTACATTAAGAAATAACCTATAAAACTAAAATCAACAACTCTTTTTGAACTTACCAGAGAAAAGAATTTGCAAGGCAAACTACCACCCTAAATTTTGGAAAGATAGGTGCATACAAAAATCACAGTTGAGGGGCACCTGGGTGGCTCAGTGGGTTAAGCCACTGCCTTCGGCTCAGGTCATGATCTCAGGGTCCTGGGATCGAGCCCTGCATCGGTCTCTCTGCTCAGCGGGGAGTCTGCCTCCTCCTCTCTCTCTGCCTGCCTCTCTGCCTACTTGTGATCTCTCTTTCTGCCAAATAAATAAATAAAATCTTAAAAAAAAAAATCACAGTTGAAATCTATTTACCTGAAACAAAAAATCCTGGAATCATTAAACCAGTAGGAGCACTTGAGTTGTGTGAGGTTGAGTGGACTACAATGTGAGTGAGTAACTCAAGAGAGTCTGCATTCTTGGGAGGAGGCACACTTCTGTAGGCTTATCTCCAAGCCTCCAAGAACCCATGAAGTTCTCACAACCAAGAGGAAAGGAAAAGAAAAAGAAGAAAGAAAGAAAGAAAGAGAGAGAGAGAAAGAAAGAAAGAAAGAAAGAAAGAAAGAAAGAAAGAAAGAAAGAAAGGAAAAGAAAAGCTTCTCCAGCTGACCTGAGATGAAAAGTAACCCTTTTGAAATACCTCAAGAGGATTCTCCCAAATAAAGTCTTCTCTCCAGGTGATAAGACTTAAAGAGAGCTTTAACTGATCTGGAGGGAAAAACATTTATCTAATTTCAGCTATACCAGATTTTTCTATTTGTTGTAAAAGAGGGAGGAAGGAAGATAAGAAACACCTATGAAGGGGTCACTGTAGCCCAAGGACAAAGACCCACAAAAAGAACTCAATTTAGTTATGCGATTATAAAATCTTTCCCTCTTCCACACCTTAGTACCACCTCAACAGGGATCCAGTAAAATGACAGTGGATTACAGCTGGAAGAACTACAAGGCTTGCTCTCTATTTAAAGAAGAGTTCTTAGGAAAGTACAAACACAACAAAGAGGCAAAAACAAGAGTATTAGACCTACAACCATAGCAAACATTGTAGCCCAAATCCTAGCGATTAACCTCAGATGACCCCAATTATCTTCACACTAGAGGCTTTTAGTCTTTGTTTCTACTTCCTGATACATTATGTCTAGCTTTTAGAAAAAAGAAAAAAAGGCACAAAGAAATTTAAAGTTAAGAAAAAACATTCTGAAGAGCTAAAGCAAAGAACAAAACCAGACTCAGATATGACACAAATGTTGAAATTATAAGACAGGAACTTCAAAATAATTGTAATTAATATATTAAGTGATGTGGAAATGTTGGTTGGGGTTTGGAGCCAATGGTCATGAAAAAATTCTTGAGATATTTTTGATGCAAAAAGGTGGTTTTAGGGGCGCCTGGGTGGCTCAGTGGGTTAAGCCGCTGCCTTCGGCTCAGGTCATGATCTCAGGGTCCTGGGATCGAGTCCCGCATTAGGCTCGCTGCTCAGCGGGAAGCCTGCTTCCCTTCCTCTCTCTCTGCCTGCCTCTCTGCCTACTTGTGATCTCTCTCTGTCAAATAAATAAATAAAATCTTTAAAAAAAAAAAAGGTGGTTTTAACAGAGAACATGGGGAGATGGAGAGGAAAAGTGAGTTGGCAGAAATTGGAGGGGAAGAGGAACCATGAGAGATTGTGGACTCTGAGAAACAAACTGAGGATTTTGGAGGGGCGAAGGGTGGGAGTTTGTGTGAGCCTGGTGGTGGGTATTATGGAGGCAAGTATTGCATGGAGCACTGGGTATGGTGCATAAACAATGAATCCTGGAACACTGAAATGAAATTAAAAAAAAAAAAAAAAGTGAACTCTAATTGGATTAAAGACCTGCGTGTGAAACCTGAAACCTTAAAACTAGTAGGAGGAAAAAATAAAAGGTGATTTTATTTAAAGCAAGGAGCAGGACCCATGGGCGGAAAGGGCTGCCTCAGGATTGTGAACAGCAACTGATTACATACTGAGCTGGGAGAGGTAAGGACAAGGGAAATTTCCAAAAGGATTTTCATATGCTAAAGAAAATTCACAGGACACTGGAGGCCTAGCTATTGTCAAACTAAAGTTGCTTCTATCTCAGGCATTAACATTAAGATTGGGAGTTCCTAGAGGTAAGTTCTACTCTGCCTGCCTCAAGTATTTGTCAAAGGGTGCAGGTTATAAGGGAATTTAATTTTATCTACGTTTGTTTTGCCTTTTTCCCCCTACATCATTAAGGACAAAAAGTTCAAAATAACTGTAATATATTAAGGGCTCTAGTGGAAAAAATAGAAAACATAGAAAAGCAAATATGTAATGTGTTCAACATCCTAACTTCTCAGTTTCTTTACCTCACACCAACAGAAGTCACCTTTAAAAAAAAGTAACATTTTTCCCACCATGAGGTAGGAAGTCTTAGTCTAAATCTAAGCCAGAGTTTCTCATTATCTTGCTGTCGAACATATTACATTACTAGGATACAGTGTATCCCAGATATTAGTCCTTTCAGTCCCTGGAGCAGATCTGTGGGACTGGATTAAAGAAGCCCTCTCTGTTGACCTCAGCTTTCCTGTGTGTTTCATTTTGTATGTATGCTCTGAATAGAAACACTTGGAAAGAAATTACTTAGTTTAACTGTACCATCTCACAATATTGATCTCAAATATCCCACCCTCAAACTAAATTCTCACACTCCCTGCTCCCATATCTAAATAACCTCCCTAACAATTTTTAATTCAAGTGAATCCACCTGCCACCAGCCACCACATTTATGCTTTACTTTGGCCTACTATTCTCACCATTTTCCTTAATAGACAAAATTCTAGGGTCTGACACTGTGATCATTTCCTTGAATACTCCAGAGGGGCCCAGTTCTGCTCTCTTTTGTTGCTCACCCTTTACAGAACTTCAGCTTGATTCAAAAGAGCTGAGTGTGGCTAAAAAAGAAAAGATAAAGCCAAGTTCACATGAAGCCACAAATTACATGCAGGCGCCTCTCCTCACTTGGCAATATTCATTTCTCACTTCATTTCTCATTCAATCATGCACTTTTTGAGTAGGCTGAACCACACTTTTTTTTTCCTCTACTCAAAACTTCCAACTCCATTCTCTCATTATTTGCTTTTTTTTTCTGTTGCTTTTTAAATATCCGATCAAAAGGTATTAGAAGTAATCTCGGGGCATCTGAGTGGCTCAGTGGGTTAAGAGTCTGCATTCAGTGGAGTTCAGGTTCCCACAGTTCTGGGATCCAGCTCCCTACTCAGTGGGGAGTCTGTTCCTCCCTCTGCTCCTCCTTATGTCCTTCCCCCACTTACTTCTTTCTCTGAAGTAAATGGATAAAATCTTTAAAAAAATAAAATAGGGGTTCCTGGGTGGCTCAGTCCTTAAGCATCTCCTTTGGCTCAGGTCATGATCCCAGGGTCTTGGGTTGGAGCCCCACATCAGGGTCCCTGCTCAGTGGGAAGTCTGCTTCTCCCTCTTCCACTCCCCCTGCTTGTGTTCTCTCTCTCACTGTGTCTCTCTCTGCCAAATAAAAGTAAAATAAAATAGAAAGGAAATGATATCAGTTTTATTTCACCAACTACAGTAATCAATCAGGATCCATGTAATTTAACTTTGCTTTGAGTAATGGTTGTTTGGTCTTCTATATTAATTTTCTAGGGATGCCATAATAAAGTACCAAAAAGGGGATTGCATAAAACAACACAGATTTATTATCTCATGGTTCTGGAGACTTAGAACTTTGATATATCTTTTGGAGGAAAAAATTCAATAAATAACAGCTTCTAATAAAGAACAATTCTACTTTGCACTAAATTCCAACCCCTCTGCTCCTGGCACTTATATCATGTCCAGATGGAATCATATGTAGTAAAAGCAGTTATAAAATTTTAAATGTAAATATTACCTGTTAAATACCTTCCCTTGACACCATATATATTAAAAACTAAAAGCCAATTAGAATCTCTTATCCTCACCAAAATTTTTAGAAATGTCTCTTTATGTTAATCTGTCTCTACTTCAGCACTTCCTATCCTCTCATTGTTTCTGACAAACTAGATACTTTTCACAAACATTGTACTAGAACCACTCTGATCTAGGTTGCTAATACTTTCCACTATGTCAAAGATCAATTGTCTTTATTTTATTTTATTTTATTTTATTTTACTTTAATTTCTTTTCAGTGTTCTAGAATTCGTTGTTTATGCACCACACCCAGTGCTCCAAGCAATATGTGCCCTCCATAATACCCATCACGAGGCTCACCCAACCACCCACCCCTTCACCTCCAAAACCCTCAGTTTGTTTCTCAGAGTGCACAGTCTATTATGGTTTGTCTCCCCCTCCAATTTCTACCAACTCACTTCTGCTCTCCATCGTCCAATGTCCTCTGTTATTCCTATGCTCCACAAGTAAGTGAAACCAGATGATAATTGACTCTTTCTGCTTGACTTATTTCACTTAGCATAATCTCTTCCAGTCCTGTCCATGTTAGTACAAAAGTTGGGTATTCATCCTTTCTGTTGGAGGAATAATACTCCATTGTATATATGGACCACATCTTCCTTATCCATTCATCTGATGAAGGGCATGTTGGTTCTTTCTACCATTTGGCGACTGTGGCCATTGCTGCTATGAACTTTGGGGTACAGACAGCCCTTCTTTCCACTGCATCTGTATCTTTGGGGTAAATACCCAGTAGTGCAATTGCAGAGTCATAGGGAAGCTCTATTTTTAATTTCTTAAGAAGTCTCCACACTGTTTTCCAAAGTGGCTGTACCAACTTGTATTTCCACCAACAGTGTAAGAGGGTTTCCCTTTCTCCACATCCTCTCCAACACATATTGTTTACTGTCTTGTTTATTTTTGCCATTCTAACTTGTGTAAGATCATATCTCAATGTGGTTTTGATTTGAATCTCCCTGATGGCTAATGATGATAAACATTTTTTTTCATGTGTCTGATAGTCATTTGTATGTCTTATTTGGGGAAGTGTCTGTTCATGTCTTCTGCCCATATTTTGATGTGATTATCTGCTTTGCATGTGTTGAGTTTGAGGTGTTCGTTATAGATCTTGGATATAAACCCTTTATCTCTAGTGTCATTTCAGAATACTTATCCCATTATGTAGGTTGCCTCTTTGTTTTGTTGACTGTTTCCTTTGCTGTGCATAAGCTTTTGATATTGATGAAGTCCCAAATGTTCTTTTTTTTTTTTTAAGATTTTATTTATTTATTTGTCAGAGAGAGAGAGAGCGAGCACAGGCAGACAGAGCAGCAGGCAGAGGCAGAGGGAGAAGCAGGCTCCCCACAGAACAAGTAGCCCGATGTGGGACTCGATCCCAGGACTCTGGGATCACGACCTGAGCCGAAGGCAGCGGCCTAACCAACTGAGCCACCCAGGCGTCCCCCAAATGTTCTTTTTCACTTTTGTTTCCTTTGCCTTTGGAAATATATCTTGAAAGAAGTTGCTGTGGCTGATGTTGGAGAGGTTACCACCTATGTTCTCCTCTAGGATTTTGATAGATTCCTGCCTGACATTGAGGTCTTTTATCCATTTCAAGTTTATCTTTGTGTATGGTGTAAGAGAATGGTCGAGTTTCATTCTTCTACACATAGCAGTTCAATTTTGCCAGCACCACTTATTGAAGAGACTGTCTTTTTTCCATTGTGTATTTTTTCCTGCTTTGTCAAGATTATTTGACCATAGAGTTGAGGGTGCATATCGGGGCTCTCTGCTCTGTTCCACTGGTCTATGTGTCTGTTTTTGTGCCAGTACCATGCTGTCTTGGTGATCACAGCTTTGTAGTAAAGCTTGAAATCAGGCAACGTGATGCTCCCAGTTTTGTTTTGTCTCTCTGGTTTGGGGGTCAGGGTAATGCAGGCTTCATAGAAAGAGTCTGGAAGTTTTCCTTCTGTTACTATTTTTTGAAACAGCTTCAGGAGAATAGGTATTATTTCTTCTTTGAATGTTTGCTAGAATTCTCCAGGGAATCCATCAGGCCCTGGGCTCTTGTTTTTGGGGAGGTTTTTTTTTTTTTTTTTTTTTTTTTTTTTTTTTTTACCACTGCTTCAATCTTGTTACTAGATATTGGTCTATTCAGGTTGTCAGTTTCTTCCTGATTCAGTTTTGGAAGTTTATAGGTTTCCAGGAATGCATCCCTTTCATCTAGGTTGCTTAACTTATTGACATATAACTGTTGATAATAATTTCTGATGATTGTTTCTATTTCCTTGGCGTTAGTTGTGATCTCTCCTTTTCATTCATAATTTTATTAATTTGAGTCCTCTCTCTTTTCTTTTGGAACTTTTTGGCCAATGGTTTATTGATCTTATTGATTCTTTCAAAAAACCATCTTCTAATTTCGTTGATGTGTTCTACTGTATCTCTAATTTCTATCTCATTGATCTCTGCTCAAAACAATTTACATATTTTTAGACTTTCTCTTCAACGAATTTCAAGGACATAGCACTGGTCTGGCCCCTATTTCAGCAGCAGCGCTTTCTTTTTTATTTTTTTTCCCACTCTTACTTCATTGTTTTTTTCTTAATTCAAGGCACACCATTGCATAGTTCTCCATGCTCTTCTTTTCTTGATCTACTCTACTTTTAGGTAATTGTATCTGTCTGCATTCCGATTTACATATCCATATATTAAATAGTCCTAAAGTTCAAGAGTCCGAACTCAATTAGTTAAGCATCTGACTCCTGATTTTGGCTCAGGTCATGATTTCAGGGTCATGAGACCAAGGGTGTGGAACCTGCTTAAGATTCTCTATCTTACTCTCCCACTGTCCGCTCCCCCCAATTCTCTCTCTCTCTCTCTAAAGACAAAAAACAAAACACAAAACAAAGAAACAAAACAAAAAAGGAAATACTATTAAGTTCAAATCTATAGGTATCTCAATAACAGCATATCCAAAATTAACCTTTGATTTCTTCTATAAATATCCAAATCTTTCCTATTTCAGCAAATGAAAACACTATTCTCTCAGTTACTTAAGCCCTATTAAAGCCAAAAAGGATTAATATTTATAAGGGAAATTATATAAAGTAGTTATCATAGCAAAGCCAGATACAGAATATCTTTTAAAAATCTGAGAAACAGGAGGCACCTGGGCTGCTCAGTGGGTTGGTCCTCTGCCTTCGGCTCAGGTCATGATCTCAGGATTCTGAGATTGAGCCCCACATTGGGATCTCTGCTTAGCAGGGAGCCTGCTTCCCTCTCTCTCTCTCTGCCTGCCTCTCTGCCTACTTGTGATCTCTGTCTGTCAAATAAATAAATACAATCTTTAAAAAAAAATCTGAGAAACAAGAGCATTACATTTATAAGTATACAAAATTAACTTATAGCTGATTGCTCATCTGAAACACTGGAAGTCAGAAACCAAAGCATTGATTGAACAAAATTTGAAATAAATGGGAAAAAATAGATTAAAGCCAATTGCATATATTCTTACATTGAACTTGAAGCCTAAATGTTTTAACTACAAGTCAAAGACTATAAACCAGATTGAAAAAAGAAACAGATATATACTGTATGTAAGAGTCACATCTTAAATAGAAGTTCACAAAAAACTTATATAGAACTGAGAAAGATATACTATAGAAGCACCATTTAAAAGGAGGCTGAATGTTGAAATGAGGATACTAATTTTGGGACAATAAATATTACTGAGGACAAGGAAGAAACATAACTATAAAATGGGGTCAATTTAAAACTAAAACAAAGCAATCATAAATTCACATACACATTATATAACCTGAAATATATATAAAGTGAAAACTGGATATAAAAGCTAAATGAATAAATAGAATCAATCCAAAAATACACTTGAAAATGTCAACAGATTTTTCTCAGTTACAAGAATAGAAAACTATCTTAAAATATAAAAAAAACTTGAATCATGCAATTAACAAATCAACCTTAACATAAAATAGAGAAAATTAAAAGCTGTAAGCTTTTTTTAATTGCAAATATTAATATAGTTAATATATTCCTAGAATAATAAATCAAGCTGGGATACACAAATTAGCAATATAAAAAGTATAAAAAGGTATATCACCACAGAGAGTGAAAAGCAATCAAGAAAATAAAGTGAATAACTAACTTCCTATCAACAAGTGAAATAACCTAGATAAAGCAAAAATTATACTGAAAACATAAAAACTGATACAAAAATAGAAAAATTTGAAAAAAATCTTTAAAAATTAAGCTCTTACTAAGAACCTTCCTTCCCTTAAATAAAACTCAAGCACAAGATGACTCACTAATGGAAACAATTACAGAAGGAAGACCACCAATCTTGCATAATTCAATCAACTGAATATCTACATAGAAAAATCAAATATAATACACAATATACAGATGTAAATTGCACATGGATTATAGACACAAATGGAAGAAATAAAACAGTTTCTTGATGATACCATCAAAGAGCATCTTCCTTACCTTGAAGAGTGGTGGGTGTAATATATTTTGACAGGACTCAGAAAGCATTAACCATAAAGAGGGAAAAAAAAATAGATAAATCAAACTTTATAAAATGAAGGGCATAGCTGTCAAAACACACTAATAAGGGAGTAAAAGTCTAGTTAAATGAGAGAAGATTTTGGGATACATATGTCAGATGAAGGACTCATATATAGAATAAAGAACTTCTAAAAATAAATAAGAAAATTAACCTCAAAAATTTACAAAAAATGAATGTCTTGCTTCAAAGAAAGAGTCAAAACTCCTTATATAAGCATATTGGATAAATGCAAGTTAAACCTCTAATGAAATACAACTATAAACCACAAGTATGAAAAGAAGTTCTAAGCCTCTCATATGCTGCTGGTGGAAGCATAAACTAGAAGACCATGTAAGGAATACTGTTTGTCAGTATCTACTAAAGCTAAGCATACACCAGCCCTGTCACTCAGTAATTGTTTGTGTAAGTACATATAAAACTACAAGACACTGAGAAGTATAAAATAGTATACATAGTAGCATTGGAACTGTGTCCCATAGGACTAATAATGTTGAAATTAGTAGCAAGTTTAAATCTTGTTTTTCAGATAACTGTTTCCTCCAATAATGTTATGTTTTTTCAGACCCCACTAACAAATCCACAGGCTATCTCTGCAGAATCCTGGAGTCAAGGTCAACTGTTAGGTTCCAGCCTATGAACAAGAAGGCCTTGTCTTCCTTTCCCATTGTCATCCAATTTACACCAGCTTTTGGAGCATGCTCATAGCTCTTTCATATCCTAAGACATCAGGGGCTGAATATCCGGATATCAGGAGCTGAATTTTGCCTTGTTCTGATGTTAAGTCTCCACCCCAAAGTGAACATAGGATGTATGTTCCATATACATTTGCTCAATGCACATGTTCTGCCTTTCCTCTTTAATAGTCCAGTTTCCTCACCCTTTTCATCAATATTTATGTAATCTCAACCCGTATGATTATAAAACAACAATAGCAACAACAACAACAAATCTTGTTCTATCTCCCTTTGGGGAAGTGGATTTGAGATTTGTCCTCCCATGTGCTTGTTTGGTTGCCTCTCAAATAAACCCTTTTCTTGCTTCATACCTGATGTGTCAGTGATTGGCTTTGCTGAGCATAGAACAGATGAAATTAGGTTTGATTACAACATTATTCATAGTAATTCCAAAATGGAAATACTCTAAATTTCTGTACCTTAAGTTTGGGCTAAAGAAAATTGTATTGTATACAACAATGAACACAGACCAATTATTGTCAGATGAATATCACCATCATAATATTTAGTGAAAGAAGCCTGCCACAAAAAGCAAATATTATAAATTTCCATGATTGAAATTTAAAGTCAAGAAAAACTAGTCTATGATGATAGAGCTCAGAATATTAGTTATTTCTTAGATGGATAATTATTAGAAGAAAGAATAATAATTATTAGAAGGAAGCTTCTGCATTGTAAATAATGTTATATATGCTGATCTGATGAGATAGACATAATTTCTATCTTCACTTTTCAAATAAAGAGACTAAAAATCACAGCCATTAGGTTAGTTACCTGGATCATTGCACCAGTGAATGAAGAATACAGGGAGATGCAAAACCTGATTTTCTGATTTTAACTATTGGGCATCTGGAAATACAGTCTCAGGGCATCTATGGAAGGGGTGGTAATTCTGAGAGATTGATTTGGAGAATAAAACTGGTGGTGCATAAGACTATCTGATTAACTGGAACATTCCCCTCCTGGGATCATGCTACTGAGCAGATTCTTCTTTACCAATGAAGTGATGAAAACATTAATTTGGTATTCAGTGGTTTCCAATCATAGAGTCAGAAGCAAGCTATATATTATCTTTCAATAATGTAGGAAAACAAAAAGATAGTGAGGATGGCTTATATCATTACTCAGGAGTCCAGGAAAGAAAATCTTATAAGCCACTGACCTACAAACATATTTTCTTGTCCCTGAGAAAATACTATTTCCCTAATAAGGGTTGACTCTGAGTCAAGTGTGGTTGCTTTATAATGGCATTGTGAGCTCTGATTTTAGATCCCTGCAGATGTTTTGAATTGTGAGTATGTAAGTCTTAGAAAAATCTAGATCACAAAAGCAAACACTTTAACAAAAATCACCCATTTTTTTTCCTTTTCTTGCAGCTATTGTACTTCAATCTATTTCCACTTTAAAGTTTCTTTTTTTGTTTGTTTGATGAGGCTATGCTTTATTAATGCATAATTACAAATCTGTGCTTAGTGAGAATGTATAAAGCTATGGCCACCTGGGGTTTAAGCCACATGGAGAAAGTTTCTGGACAAAACCCTTTGTCCATTAACCCTTCTGTCAAAGTCTATTTCATTGTCTTTAACATGACTGTTTCCATTTCTTCCAATTTGCATAGCACTTACTTGCCAAAATACTTTCCATTTATTTTCTCCATTTATCCTCAAAACAGCCCTGTGAGGTAGGTAGGGAGATTAACACTATCAACCACCATGCACATGGAATCACTAAGGCACAGAGCCGTGAAGATCTCAGCGCTAGTTACTAGAAGCCAAGTCTCCTGACTCCCTACCTCATGTCTTCCTTTTTAAACTATGTTGCTTCCTATGACCAGGGAACAAAATGAAGTGAGCGTGAGCGACATGACTAAAGTGTTGACAATCCTCAAATAATTGCTCTGAACACCAAAGCACCAAACTTCCTTTCGAAACTTAGGCTATATTAGCTTTTGTCAATGCTGGTTTCTGCATACCTAGCTACTGCTAATATCTGTTCTTTAGCTTCAACTGAATTTTTACCAACTTTCAGGAACTAAAATTTCTAGTCAGACATACAGTCTTCAGCTACTTTCTTTGGAGCCAGCCCTACAAATAAGCTTATTACAGAGATATTCATATAGTGGCCCCTGGGCTGGAACACTGCCTTTCTGATCCTCCTTTCTCACTGGCTCACCCAAGGGGTAGTATTTTCTCTGTAGCCAGAAATGAATGGACAGAAATGAATGGCCAGCAGAAGGCTGGCCTTGGTCAAATGTAGAAGAGTCACTTTCATGTCAGCAATGTTATCCTCAGGTGCCAAGACCAGGATGCGCTCTGTCAAGCTCAATTTTCCACTTCAAAGTTTTTCACTTAAGTTATGGTTATAGCTGATCATCTACAATAATGAATAGTTGAATACCTGATTGTTTAAAATAAAAAGAGACATAAAGTCAAGAGAAAGATAATGTTTTTATTCCTGAGGGAAAATATTCTATTGAGCACAAAGTTCATCTTTTGATATTTAAATCTGCAAATTAAACAGAAAATTCAGAGAAGAATGGTGTCATTTTTATTACTCAAATTCACATCTCAGTGCCCGTTCCTGTGTCAAACCTTTGACAACTCTTCTAAGTAATGTTATTAATGCTCTGTTGTTGTAACACGTTGAACACAACAGCATATTTAGCATTTAAATACATTATTATAATTAAGTATTTATATATTTTTCTAACCATAATTTTTCTTAAGGTACTATTTTTTTTTCTATCTTTATCTCTAGTTCCTATAAAAGTGCCTGAGTCACATAAAAGTTTATTCCAAATCTGTTGAGCACATGAATGAAAAGCTATTTCCCTCAAAACTGTTACTGGTGAAAGACAACCATATACTGAAAAGAAACTAATTTTTGATAGCTAAAAGGCAAGTTACTGAATACATCAGAGAGGTAGCTGAAGATTACAGGAATTAAATCACATGGCCGGGGTTATGCAATTGAAGGTGATAGAGCCCTGATTGTCATGTCATGTTCTGTCAATTTATCTTTTGACATAAACATTTCCATTATTTTTTTTACCAGTATTTTAAAAGTTAAAGACTTCTTCCTCTGTTGTTCATTAAGCAAGTACTTTTAATATATTTCTCCCTCCTAAAGTTTATTTTTTTTAATAATTTTATTTTAGTGAAACCATCCAAAGGGGTGAAGCATGCTCAATTTAAAAATTGAAATTTGGTGGGCGCCTGGGTGGCTCAGTGGGTTAAGCCGCTGCCTTCGGCTCAGGTCATGATCTCAGGGTCCTGGGATCGAGTCCCGCATCGGGCTCTCTGCTCAGCAGGGAGCCTGCTTCCCTCTCTCTCTCTCTGCCTGCCTCTCCGTCTACTTGTGATCTCTCTCTGTCAAATAAATAAATAAAATCTTTAAAAAAAAAAAATTGAAATTTGGGGGGCACCTGGGTGGCATAGTCAATTGAACATTGACTCTTGGTTTTTGGTTCAAGTGGTGATCTCAGGGTTGTGGGATCAAACCCTGTATCTGGATCTGTGCTCAGTTAGGGAGTCAGCTTCTCTCCTTCTCTCTCTGCCCCTCTTCCCGTGCTCTCTCTCTCTCTCTCAAAAAAAAAAAAAATCTTAAAATAATAAAAATCAAGACTTATAGCAAAAATTCTTACAATGATTTATTATTTTTTACATGCATTCCTATACCTCCAGTATGATAATCACAATACCCCAATGACTGGAAATATACATATTTTGAAGAGAAAGTAATAAGAATTCATAATACTTGTCTGATGTTACATAGCTAATTGGTATATTTTTAATGTCTAATTTAAGAAAATCAGTAATTCCTATAGCACCTCTACCCAAATATACGAACTCTTCTCTTCTTTCCTTCCTCTCTTTCTCTTTTGTCCACCCATTCTTGCTTCTTAAAACATCCTTCATTAGGCTTAACACAGTGATAGACTCAACTTATACTTTTATCAACCAGTTGCTTCACCACAATAATCATCAAATGGTCTCCAAGTATTCAATATGTATAAGACCAAACTGAAAGATATTCAATGTGTCTGGGACATGGACTTAATAGATTGTTTCTATTACACATATTTACATTAATATAGAAATAAAAAAGGAAAAAAAAACTATATAACACTATTTATATAATATTAACATTTTCAAAGGCAAAAACATTTCTACTTCCATAGTAAGCACATATCAGCAATTAAACAGTCAATAAGAGAGGCACCTAGGTGGCTCAGTGGGTTAAGCATCTTCCTTCAGGTCATGATCTCTGGGTCCTGGGATGGAGCCTTGCTTTGGGTTCCCTGCTCAGTGGGGAGTCTAATTTTCCCTCTCCCTCTGCTACTCTGCCTGCTCATAATCTTTCTCACTCTCTCACTCAAATAAATGAATAAAATCTTTAAAAACAAATAAATAGTCAAAAAGAACATTTTAAAGTAAGGCAAAATATTAACTTAGAAGTATAGGATATTGCTTTAGGCTATCTGATAGATACATACATTTTTACAAATATTATTGTTCAACTTGCAACTTTTTTTAAAGATTTTATTTATTTGTGAGAAAGAGAGAGAGTACAAGCAGGGGGAGCAGCAGGGAGAGGAAGAAGCAGGCTCCCCACTGAGCAAGGAGCTGGATCCTGGACAAGATCCCAGGATCATGTGATCATAACCTGAGTAAAGGCAGATGGTTAACTGACTGGGCCACCCAGGCATCCCCATATTAGATATTTTTCAACTTTTACACAGTGGATGTGATGTGATAATGTTGGGTTTTGGGTGCAAATGGCCAAGAAAGAATTCTTGAGGTGTCTTTGGTGTAAAAAGGGTGTTTTTATTAAAACACAGGAACTGGACCTGTGAGCAGAAAGTGGCACTGGGGTTGTGAGGAGTGACTGATTTGTATACTTTCAAGTTGGGAGGGACTTAGGGATAGCATAAGTCTCTAAGGATTTTGGAAACAGGTTTTCCAGGACTTTTTGGGCTAGGTGTAATCAGAAAAATGTCATTTACTACTGTCTAATAAAACCCTTGTCATGGGATCCTTCAGATGTGTTATCAGTGGCCATATGCTTGGAGGATGATTGGTAATATATATCTTGGAGGGATAGAAATAAGGGAAGTTTTCAAAGGAATTTTTATATGTTAGAGGAGACTTACAGGATCCTGGAGAGGCTAATGTTAAGGCTAATGTTAGGCTAATGTTAAGCCAAGATTGCCTTTTGCCCTTAGCAAAATATCAACATTAAGGCATTGAGATTTTAGAGGAAGGTCACTCTGCCTGTCTCAAGGACTTGTCAATGAGCTGTAAATTGTAAGGAAATTTAATTTTTTTTTCCTTTTGCCTTCGTTCTCTACATCAGGTGGGATTAAACATTTGTGTCTGTGCCTTATCATATATCTCACTATTTAGGGAATATTATCCAATTATAAGAACTGTGTCTTAGGTTTCACTGGTTTTAATTTTTCTATGCATTTAAAAAAAATCATCTGACTTGAGTGTTAGTTTATATATACCAGTACTAATGCTATGAATAATAGCCAAGTGTACTGAGTGATTAAAATCCTGTATACTCTTTTAAGAGGATTTAATCATATTATATTATTAAAGTGTTATAAAAAGACTAGGAAATGAATGTAAATGTTACTCCCATTTTATAGATGAGAAAAATAAAGCCTGGAAAGTTGAGTAGCTTGCTCACAATTAATGTGGAGAACAAAGTCAAACGAAATGTAGAGAAAAAATTCTTGTAAAGTGCAGCCCATTGACAAATACTTGAGGCAGGCAGATACAACTCCACTTCAGGAACTCCCAATGTTAATATTAATGTCTTGCTAGAGGAAATAACAAATTTAGCTTGATAATAGCTAGGCCTCCAGGATTCTTTAAGTCTTCTTTAGCATATAAAAATCCTATTAGAAACTTCCTTTGTTTTTACCTCCACCAACTCCAAAGTGTATCCTCTCATTAGATGTTCCTTTCACTCTCAGTGCAGCAGTTCCAGCCCCCAGGTCCTGAACCCATGCTTAATAAAACCACCTTTGGGGCACCAGTGTGGCTCAATGGGTTCAGTGGCCGGTTCTTTGTTTTGGCTCAGGTTATGATCTCAAGGTCCTGAAATAGAGCCCCAAGTCAGGTTCTGAACCTGGTGGAGAGTATGGTTGAGGATTCTCTCCCTCTGCCTTTACCCCCCCACCCCCCGCCTGTGTGCAAGCTCCCTCTCTATCAAATAAATAAATAAATTCTTAAAAAATAAATAAAACCACCTTTTTGCACCAATAAATGTCTCAAGAATTCTTTCTTGATCATTCACTCATGATACCCCACTTCAAATCACATAAAAAAGCATGCGGTTTTGTAAGTAGTTAGTGTAGATAGAATTCAAATTTTGGAAGTCTAATGTCAAAATCAATTCTCTTAATGAATGTGTTCTCTTTATTAAATATATTTGTTTGCTTTTGTATAAAAATGAAATTAAAGTAAAGAGAAAATGGTTATGTATACCAAATACATATAATTATATAATTTCTCAGTTACAACCAGTGATATGAGAAAAGGAACTGTGACAAATAAATTTTATTAATAAATTTTGAAGGTCAGTAATCAATCTTCAGAGTGTCTCAGAAGTGAGAGAATATAACAAATAATATGAACTTAGTTTATGATGAACAAAATATCCATTTTATAGAGAAGAGGCAGCTCTTCGATGTGTGCTTTCTTAAAGATTCTGGGATGTTACTGAGCCTTTACAATTGTAAATGAAGAATATGTTATAAGTAAATGCTTTTAATATATGTTAAATAAAAAAGGATCTATCCCTAATGATCTTCTTAAATTAGTAAGAGAAAAAAAATGTTGACAGGAAACATTAAAATGTCAATTAAACATTAAATTAAAATTAAGAGGCTATAGAAACTGTTATATTTTTCTTCAAATTGCCCATGTTAAATACATTTTAATTCTATTAAATCTCTAAAACAAAGTTATTGAAGTCAATAATACATACTTCCAACAGGAATTTGGCATTTCCAGCATTCCCATTGGATTCCTTAGAATAAATAACTTTTCTTTAGTGAAGTCTCCCTGTACTGTAATTACATTGACACCTTACTGTGGTTATGTATTTTGTAAATAGAAAGCACACAGGACAAATTTTATTGCCTCTTCTTCCAGTCCTTCTAATGTTTCACATCAATTGCAGTGAATTTCATTTTCATGGCAAGCTTGCCTGACAGTTTCTATTGAGACAGCCGGGTGGAAGTGAGAAGGAGAACTGCTTGGAGAAAAGAATATCTTAATAGCCTCCCTTTTTCTGGGCAGTCACTTGGGAAACATTTTATGTTGTTATTAAAAATCAATTATGATATGGATTTTTTAAAAATAATGTAACATTTTCAGATGATGATCAATGGCGACTTAGAGAAATAAGAAGACTGTGGTCCATGGCTTGTATTCCACTAGGACTAAATCACTCCACTCTTACTGACCACATTTTTGGTCAAGTCACCAAATCACACATCTCCCTTTAAAAATCTGCTTCTTGTACCATGGGGCTGTATGTGTCTCATTGCACTACCCCAGGGCTGCTCAGTTAAGTGTTCTTGTTCTTTTATGGTAGTTGTATTAAAAATAATAAGTGTATAAGGCATGAAATATTCTATTCTGTTTAATTAGGATTCAATTATTATTATTTGCATTTAGCACTAGATGGATTTAGATGTTTCCTGAAAACAGGATTACATGTATTGTTAGGATTTTTTTTTCTTTCCCTACATGGCAATATATCAAACTTGGAAAGTGACTATTGATACTAACATGTTTTATTTATTTATCTTTTAAATTTTATTTATTTATTTGAGAGAGAGTGGGAGTGAGTGGGGGAAGGGCAGAAGGCGAGGGAAAGAATCTCAAGCAGACTCAATGCTGAGCATGGAGCTGATGCAGGGCTCAATCTCATGATCCTGATATCATGACCTGAGCCAAAACAAAAGGTGGACACTTAAGTGACTAGCCACCGAGGCACTTGAGGTATTAACATATTAAAAAAATAAAAGTCAAATATGTGTTTGATACTAAACAGTCTTATCCTTTAAGATATTGTTTTAAAATAGAGTACCAGCTATACAAATGAGGAAACTGAGATTCAAAAAAAATGGTATGGTTACTCATGAATTGATTATTCACTAATAACATTTATTATTTACCTGTAGTAAATATAGTGCCAAAGGTGGGAAAACAATGATAGGTATAATGTAGGCAAGAATGCCATGAGGTAGGTTACAGTTCACTCTAGGAAACCATGAACTAAATAGGAAATTAGAATACTTAGGGGCACCTGGGTGGCTCAGTGGGTTAAGCCACTGCCTTCGGCTCAGGTCATGATCTCGGAGTCCTGGGATCGAGCCCCACATGGGGCTCTCTGCTCAGCAGGGAGCCTGCTTCCTCCTCTCTCTCTGCCTGCCTCTCTGCCTGCTTGTGATCTCTCTGTCAAATAAATAAATAAAATCTTTTAAAAAAAAAAAGAATACTTAGTGATAAGATCTGTGATATACAGGATAAACACAGGTACAGTGGGATTACAACTTAAATTTGAAAAGCTAGGTTTTTTCCTATTACATGCTTATATGTCAATGAAACATCAAAATAAATTTGAGAACCCCATAAGAGAGACCTGCTTGGAGAACACTATAAAATTTGGGGTTTTCTGCAAATTTTATTAAAAGATCTACACATTCTCCAAATAATGTTGAACAATGGATTTTGTTCTAATCAATGGCATTTATAATTTAAATTATGTATAGAAATTTTTCTTCCACTGGCCAAATAAACTCCCTAATACTGTCAGTAGCCTCTTTTTAAAATTCTACAGATAATGACATATTGTATCATAATATATATTGTTATTTCCAGAATGTAAATATATATCTTAAAAGATATATCATTATCTCCTATTCTCATATATATATGATAATTATCTCATGTAAAAACCATAAATATATATAAATTATATATATATATGTATAAATCTTTAGAAAATCTGAAGAGAAACAGTCTCTGAACACAGATTTCTAGGCTTCCTCCCAAAAAGGGCAAATTGTTACATGTAAAACCCACTATCTGCAATAGAAAGAAAACTGAAAACTTGACAAGTCATACTAGAATGTGAGTTGTTACAAAGGTTCATAGTATAGTTTGATTTAAACAAAGCAAAGGGGGTGGGAAGAGCTAATTTTTATTGAACCCTTTTCTTAATATCTTGGCTTGTGTTAAATATATAGATAATATTTTATTTAACCAATATGAGATATTTAGTGAAAAGACCCCTAAAAGACATATAATACAGTACCAAAATCAGATGAGGATACTGAAACCCAGACCCATACACTAAAATCTTCCAGAAGTCTGGACTCTCTGTCAATTTTTCTTTTTTTCCTCACTTTTTCTCAATTGGAGGATCAGAAAGTTTGATTTATAATTATGCTATTTGCATTACAAGTATGACACTGAATACTTAAATTTATAACAAATAATACTTAAATGCATCTTGTAAAACCATATAAAATATGTGTGCTATTTTAAAAATATATCACATTTTATGTACACATATCTCAATACATGCACAGACAAATCCACATGACTTAAGCGATGAAAAAACCAGTTTACAACAGTGTCCTCTATTTAGTTTGCACAGATGGCATATTTTTTTTTTGAGATGCAGTTATGTTGAACTCAGGGACCTAACTATCCGCCCATTCTGTTAGAAAATACCCATAATATTCAGTGAAAAAGCTTACACCACAGAAAAACAATGCCATAAGAAAGTCCATGTGTCAAAAAAAAAAAAAGAAAAAAAAAAGTTTCCTGGAATGGAGACCTAGAGCCTTTTCTTTTTTTCTGTCCAAAAATAACCTATGAAATCCTTGAACATGAATATGCCACCCATCTGTATCTACCTGAAGGGAGACCCAGTTCTCTGGAACTCCTATAGTTCCAAGTTTAATTTCTGTGACATAATTAACATAGCTGCTGGCAGAAGCCATTTCTAAGGAGGGGCTCCTGGAGTACTAAATCATACTGTGTCCTTTTGATCTTAGATATTTCTATCCAGGTACATTTAGAGCAAACTTCAAATATACTATCAAAATGGGGACAAAATAATTATATCAAAGTACATTTATAGGCAATAGTAATTTTGTAGGAGTGTAATTCCACACACATTTTTTTTTCTTTTTTTTCTGCAGCGGATCTGAGGAAAGGTGATCTGTTTGGCCCATATATAGCTAGAAGATGTCAGTGCTTAATTCACAACTTCCAGGGTGTCACTGATTACCTAGTCCTCCATGAGTCACTGAATATACTGCATGGGCTCTCAGACCCC
Organism: Lutra lutra; assembly: GCF_902655055.1. Taxonomy (NCBI): domain Eukaryota; kingdom Metazoa; phylum Chordata; class Mammalia; order Carnivora; family Mustelidae; genus Lutra; species Lutra lutra. The sequence goes on along the minus strand of NC_062287.1, from coordinate 34,690,908 downwards.
CTGGGCACACACCTCAGGACATCAGGGCATTTTTCAACATCCAAGCCAAGACTCACCAGGGACATATTGCCCTTTAAGCCAAAGTTTTACCAAGAAGAAAAGAAAACTTTCAGGAAAAAAGATGCAAAAACTTTCCACTTAGAAGTAGAAACTTAAAATTTCAGGGGCTTTGCTGTTAATGTCAGTACATGCCTTCTGAGAAAGTTGACCCTGGCTTCACATGCTTCGACAGCCAGGAATATTGTGAAAACCATGTTTCTGTCCCATTCATTGATCAAATATTGAATTGAAGCTAGGCACAGTGTTAATTAGTGTTTATTTTCTAATTTTGTTTAGTAATTGTTTTCATATAAAAAATGGGATATATTTAAAGCCCTGATTGTGCAGGTTCTACATTGTATCAATGTAAAAAATAAAAAGCACATATCATATCATGGGTACTTCATAGATAATTTACCAAGACATTTAGTACTTACTCTGTACCCTTATCCTACAGGAAAATCACCAATCTTGGCAATAATTTAAAACTTTTAATTTTACTAAAAAAGTGCCTTTTCATTAACAAAATTGTAGCCCAGGCAGTGACAGAAATGAGGGAGAGCTTGGATTATTTAACATAAAGAGCCCACGTTCCTTTATTTGAAAACCATTTCTCTGAAGCCATCTGATAACAATTAAAAGAAAGATATACAAATTCCTCCTTCTTTTTGTCTCTGACACATGGTGACTAACATTTGCAAAACATGAAGGTAGAAATGTTACTATAGTATTTATATTTAATAATAATATTAATAATAATTATTATTATTTTAGAGAGGGAGAGAGTGGAGGGGAGGGACAGAAGAAGAAGAAGAGAAAGAATCTTAAGCAGGCTACATGCCCAACATGGAGCCTGATGCAGGGCTCTTTCTCACAACCCTGAGATCATGACCTGAATTGAAAGCAAGAGTTGGATACATTACTGACTGAGCCACCCAGCTGCCACTATATTTAATAATTATTAATCCAATTACACAGTAGTCATAGTGAGCATATCATAACATGCAGAGTCAGAAAAATAAATAAATAAATATCATAAGCAATCTGTATTCAAGATACTAGCAGTAGCAGACACCTAGTCTCTGGGAATTTATAGTTAAACAGCATGATAAAAATGAGTATATGTTACATCTGTGTAAGGGATATGAGACTTCTGATAAGTACAAACAATTAAACCAAAGTATGCTGTACCTTATTATCTACATTGCATACAAGACCCTCACAAAATTCGCCTTCCCAGTTGACCTTTCTCATTACCCTTGACATCAAACTCCTCTCTGTTGCTGGCATGGCCTTTTGAATCCAAGAGCTAGAAGGTGACTACTTGAAGCTGATGCATTTTTAACAGTGGCAACCCTGAGATAGCTCATGGCAGAAATCGCATCTGATGCCAAGGTGATTAGCATATGTTCCAGCTGCTGCCAGCCCTTCTGCTGATTTCCCTGATGAACTGTGAACCTCAGAAATGTTTTGCTGACCTTGTATTGAATGTGCTTTTCCAGAATTCCCTCTTGGAAAGATACAAAAATATATTTAACTCACAGTGACAGCTGTTTTTTGCTTACTGGTGAACTTGGGTGGTAGTGGCAGTTGGGTCCAAATCATAACAGTATCATTTTGGATGGAAAGTAATGATAAATTTCTTGGACAAATAAAGAGCTAAGTTCTAACTATATGTTACTAAGTTGAGCTTCAAAAACTATACAAGAATTTGTCATTGAAATACTGTGGACTTGTTCAAAATAGTCACCTAAAATGGCTGTCCAGCTGTTACAACGCTGCTATGTTTGACACAAACAATTTTGGTACAATGGGTTTTATTAGTAAAATCTCTTACATTTAAACAAATCACTTTCATTCACATATTACTTTTGCTATGACCAGTATCAAGTCTGTAAATATGCATTAACACTATTTTGGAATTACAAGGATGAAAATCAGTAAGATCATAGTATGGAATTTTAAATTGTTTTCATGAAAGGTCAGTTTTAAAGTCTCTCTAGGAAAATTTCCACTATAGTTTATGCATGCCATATACTTCCATAAAAATCAAATAAGCCCAAGGGACATACTAAGTAAATCTACATACTAAGTAAATCTACAGCATACGTTATTATACTATTCTCAAATTTTTAGATGAGATGACAGCAAATGTAATGAAAAAAATCCATTTGACATTGCACCATTTTGTGGAGGAATAACCTAACCCTAAAACCCCATCCAAAACAAAATACATATGGAAATAAGTGCCCCATAGTTTGAAGCACAGAAATTTTGAAATGTAAACTTTATTTTGAATAAGCTTATATGTAGAACAACAGGCACCCAAATTTTAAGGCTTCTTTCATTCACTCACGAAGTCGTTTAGCAAAATAGTTATTGAGTCTCTAATATGTACTAGGTTATACAGAGATGAAGACTTTTAGGTAAAGTGTGAGTCAGGAAAAGATGGAAATTTGATATGATATAACTAAATTCCATTGTGTTTTGAAAAAATAGCTTATGATGAAATCAGTAAATATTTACTCAAAGAAGGTTTAAAATTGAGGATATCTTCAGAACTAGATACATGCATGAGACAGCATACTATGGGGTAAGAGATAGGTAAAGTTAAATACATATCTACATTGATGAAGCAGGGAAGGAATTACTATCATGTTCTATGGAGGTCCAGTACAGACTGAATTCAAGGATCAGATTTGCCATAACTATCAACAAAGATCTTTCATTTCACATTAACTAGGAATGCAAGAGAAGGCTCTTTCATAAACTGAGGGTAATAAAAAGATGAAATGATCTCATTTTTAGAAAAGATAACAGGGAGTACAGTAAAAAGCATAAATGAAAATTTGATAAATAATTGGGATCACCCTTGACATTGAGGATCAATTGAGGAAATACTTAATATTAAATATACATGGAAAGAGAAAATAATACATAATCTTATTGCCAAACTTCACACATACACAAACAAATTCTGGGGAATTTAATATATAATTTTGAAAAACAAAGCTGTATAACTTTTCAAAAAATATAAAAGAATACCTGCATGCTGTTGTAATTGATAAAGATTTATTAAACAACAACAACAAAAAGAAACATAAGCCATAAAAGTAGAGACTGCATAAGCAAGATGAATTCAATTGGAAAATTTTGTTGATTCCAATATTTGTTACTGACTTTTCTAGGTCCTTAGGGGGTACATTAAGGAAGAAAACAAAGATCTTTACTTTCTTGGAGTTTATATTCTGGTAAAGAGAGAAAGACTAAAATACTGTATGATCTTAGTCTAATAACTTTGTATCTGTGACTGTGATTCCTTATTTGCAAAATGGAGTCAATTTTAATTTCTATGATCACTTCACAAAACTGTTTAAGTATCAAATATATTCAAAACACACTGAAACATCTAATGATCATGAGATCTTTTGCTAAGGTAAGTTATACATTTGATAACCTTAGGTTCTTATGACATTTACCACGACTTGGCATATTTTTTTTTCTTCTAAACATTTTTTGAGGTAATTGATATACCATAAAATAAACATTTTTTTAAAGAAACATTTTTTAAAAGATTTTATTTATTTATTTGACAGAAACACCAGGAGAGAGTAAGGGGGAGTGGGAGAGGGAAAAGCAGGCTTCCCCCACACACACCAAGCAGGGAACCTGCCATGGGGCTCCATCCCAGAATCTTGGGATCATGACCCCAGCTGAAGGCAGATACTTAATGACTGAGCCACCCAGGCACCCTGAAAATGTACATTTTTGAAGGGCACAATTCAGTAGTTTTTAATGTATTGACAAGGTTGTGAAACCACAGGAGTACCTAGTTCCAGAATATGTTCATCCTATGCAAACTTAAGCCTGTGAGTAGTCACTTCTTGTACCCCTAACCCTAGCTTCTAGCAATTACTACTTTCTGCCTCCTCTGTATTTGCTTATTCTTAAACTTCCTATTAATGGAATAACACAATATGTGGCCTTTTGTGTCTGTTTTTTTTTTTTTTTAACTTAGCACGACGTTTCCAGTTTCATACATTGTGTAATGTACATCAGTGTTTAATTTCATATTATGCCTGAATAATATTCTGTTGTATGAATATACTATTTCTTGTTCATCCATTTATCAGTTGATGGGCATATTGGCTGTTTTTCTATTTGGCTATTACAACTAATGTTGTTATGAATATCTATTTATAAGGTTTTATGTAGTCATAGTTTCCAACACTTGTGCCTGGGAATGAAAGTGCTCGTCACACTATGTTTAGAGGAACTTTTGAAGGACTACTAAATTGTTTTCTGAAGCAGCTGCATCATTTGCATTTCCCATCAAGAAGTCCCTCCCAACAACACTGTATAAGAGTTCCAATTTCTCCACATTCTTGACAATAGTTTTTGACACCCATGTTTTTTAGTGCAGCCATTCTAGTGGATGTGAATGGTATTTCATGGTGGTTTCAATTTGCGTTCTCCTAATGAATAAATATTTTGAAGACTTTTTCATGTGCTTATTGGCATTTTGTACATCTTTGAACATTAATAGGTATAAATTTCCCCTTTATAATTGCTTTTGCTGTATTTCACAAGTTTTGGCATGTTGTATTTTTATTTTCATTCATCTTTAAGTATTTTCTAATTTCCCATGTGAGTTCTCATTTGATTCATTGGTTGTTTGAGTCAGTTGTTTAATTTCCAAAAACCTTTGAACTTTCCAGTTTCATATCTGTTCTGGTTGGAGAATATACTTTGTATGATATCTGGGTTTTTTATTATTGTTGTTGATGTTGTTGTCATTTCTTTGTTTTGTGTTTTAATGTCTCATGTGCATTCCAGAAAATTGTTTATGCTTGGTTGTTAAAGAGGGTTACATACCTTGGAGCCTTAGATGTAGCTGATTTATTGTGTTGTTTAGGTGCTCTATTTCCTTACTTATTTATCTCTGTCTGGTTGTTCTATTCATTTTTGAAAGTGAGGTATTAAAGTCCTATCATTGTAGAACTATTTCTCCCTTCGATTCTGTCAGTTTTTATTTCATATATTTTGATGGTTTGTCATTAGTGAATAAATTTTTATAATTGTTATAGAGTCTTGCTGTACTGAATCTTTTATTAATATGTAACATTTTTCTTTGACTCCTGTAAACTTTTAAAATTTATAATACATTTTGTCTAATATTATCATAACTACCCTGCACTCTTTTGATTGTTATTTTCATGGAATACCTTTACACATCTTTTCACTTTCCGCATATTTGGATATTTAGATCTAAAGTGAGTCTCTGGTAGACAACATCTAATAGGAGTATGTATTTTTAGCCTTTCTTCCCATCTTTGTCTTTTGATTGAAGAGCTTATTTCATTTACATTTAAAGTTATTCTTGATAAGGGGGGACTTACCTTTATTATTTAGCTATTCATTTTCTATATTCTTTATAGCTTTTTTTATCTTTGACTTCCTGAATCACTGCATTATTTTGTGTTTAGTGGATTTTTGAAGTTAAGTGTCTAATGCCCATGTTATTTCTTTGTGTATATTCTATAGCTATTTTCTTTGTGGTTACCATGAGAAATACATTTAACATCCTGAAATTAAGGCATCTTAATTTGAATTCATACTACTTTAATTTATTAACATAGAAGAAGTTTGCTCCTTTACAGCTCTGGTCCCACTTCTTGTAGTTATTGTCACAAAATTAAATCTTTATACATTTTGTGACCAAAACCATAAGCTAATAATTCTTTTAAATGCATTAATTTCTTTAATTATGTAGAAACCAAAATGTAGAGTTCAAATTAAGTTATAATTATATTATATTTTAGACTAATAATTTTTAATGTATTAGTCTATTGTATCATGTAGAAAACAAAAAATAAATTATAAATCATTGTTAAAATAATACTAGCTTTAATAATTGCCGATGTGTTTGCTGATATTGAAATCTTTATATCCTTATATGACTTTGAGTACTTTCCTAGTCCTTTCCTTTCACCCTGAAGGACTCCCTCTAGCATTCCTTGCAAGGCAAATCTAATGGTAATAAATCTCCTGTGCTTTATCTAGGAATATCTTAACTTCTCCGTCACTCTAAATTTTTCCAGGCAGGGGATTCTTGGCTGACAGGTTTTTGTTTTGCTTTGTTTTCTTTTTCTTCTTTGAATATGTTAGTCCATGTCTTCTAGTCTTTAAAGTGTCTAATGAGAAATCTGCTTATAATTTTATTGAAGATAATGTGTATACAACAAATTTTTTCTCTCTTGTTTTCAAGATTTTCTCCTTGGGTTTGACTTTCAAAAGTTTGACTAAAATGTTTCTTAGTGTGGGTCTCTGAGTTAATCTTGTTTGGGATTTATTTAGCTTCTTGTATATTTATATTATCATCTTTCACCACTTACTCAAACATTCTAATTCTTTTCTCTCAATCTTCTAGGATTCCCAGTAGTACTAGTTATGACTTTGAGCGAGTCAAGTAAATCTTTCTAAATACTCCATCTATGACTTCTCACTCATTGTGGATACCATTTCCTTTTTTACTAGAGTCATTATTTTACCAAATCAGCCAATTTATCCTCAATCTTGAAAACACTCTTTGACTCTCTTTTTAAATGTCGTAATATTAACTGCCAAACTGATAGGTGTATTCTCAAGATATTTTAGAAATATATTGCTTTTTCTAAAACTATGCCTTTGTTTCACATCCTCTTCAAGTAATGGAAGAATTTTCTGAAAGCTTTTGTTTATATTTCTCTTTTATTTTTGAGGTAGAATTTAAATAGAAATAAAATGTTATTATTTTAATTCAATTATTTATTAATAAAATCATATGTTTATATAATAGCACTCTGTGACTGGTATAGGAGCAAATGCAATATAGTTATCAAATTAAATAGGGATCCATAGACAGTTATTTTTGGGTATAAAACTTGGTTCTCTGGCTGACTGAATCTGGGTGGTCTTAAATACGTATATTGACAAGAATTATGTGATCTGTGATCTTACCCTACTTTCAAACTAACAAGTTTACCTGCCACTGGTCTACAGATGATGGCCAAAAACACAAGATTGCTGGTCAGAGACAAGATGGTATACTGAGCACCATAAATCTCATGACTGAACCATTTTCCCTTGCTTCTCTCACTTTCCCAAAACTCCCAGACCCATAAGTGAGACACAGGTGTGCCTACATGCTTGCATCACATCCAGTAGATTTACATCCAAGCTAAGAAAGAAAAATCTTAGGAAAAACGAGCTTTTTTTTTTTTTTTAATAATGAGCTGCAATAAAAACTTCCTATCCTTTACCCAGAGGGAGAAATTATATTTAGGACGCCAGACAGCACACACAGTTGCCCCTCTCCTCCAGTAGGAGATACTATCTCAATTTTTCCTAAGTAAATATAGTCTGAAACAAAATCTGTCAGTATCTCTGTTCATAAGCTGTACCAAAAAAGTGAAAGTCTGACTGAGAATTTTCTTCCAGTCTTGTTTATTTTAGGCCTCAGTCTTATGTACCTAGTAAGAATAGTATAAATAATTAACTCCTAGTGTTTTTAGATAATTAAAATTTATAGCACATAAAGTAATAATGTAGACTACTTAACACATAGTGGGAACTCACTTAATATTAAGTAGTAGCAGTAGTGGTAGGTTATAAGTAGGTGAATAGCTATAAAATAATAGATTTTTAAAATTAGATTATGTTTTAACTATACTTATATACATATATATGTGAACAACTATATATGTAACAAATATACAACACATATAATTATACAAATATAAGTATATATACTATATATGCATATAAATAATTATATACATATACCTTATATTTTATATTTTGTTATATATATGTATAGGTACATATGTGTGTATACACACATGTAACAAAGTATAACATATATACATATGTATGTAATAAAACATAACAAAACATAAAATCTAATAAATTGAAAAACTAAACTCAATAATTTATTTTAAACCTGTAACTTAAAATAATCATCAAAATTGTTTTTTGTATCTATCTGAATATATCTAAGTAAGAAATCTCAAGAAAAATCATATTTCCTCAAAGACTACAGGTAAATATTTGCTCATTATATAAAAATAAGGCCCCCTTTATTGGTGACTATAACTACACATTTGTATGTATCCTTGAAAGAAGATAAATATTCCCTACAGCAAAAATGCTCACAGGGCATTGTTCCTAGGTTTGGCTCCCAATTCCCTTTCTTAAATGATGCCAGTATACTTTTATGCTTTCTTTTAATATCCTTGTTAAAGGATATAGGCTCACCATTTACATCTTAGATCATTCCACACTGAGTGATTTTCATTTTTAAGCTCCTTATTAAAATGAAAATTATCTTCTTCAGGTACTTCTTCATTTGGAATTAGTGGAATTCATGGAATCCAAATTCAATGGAATTCATTTATCTATTAAAAATATAGCAACAGTTAGAGGTTCTTATAGAATTCAGTACACTCCATAGTAAGAAACCTATTCCTAAAATTTGTTTATATTTATATTATATTAGTCATGATTTTCATTTGCAGATGTCAGAGACTCAGGTTGACAGTAAGTGAAAATATCTATAATCAGTCTTCAGTTCCCTAAGGATGAGCATGTTGCTGAGGACAGGCCAACCACTATAATCTATCTTCCTGACTATAGCAATTTTTTCTGATTATTCAGAAAGTGTACTTGTTCCTTTCCCAAAAATAGACCACCCAAGGTCATATCCAGCTATTGCATCATGAAGTACTCTCCATGGATTTCTTGTCTATGAGTCATTGTGTCTGGTCATATCCACACCTGCTCTATTCTATTTAGGACATTTTCCAAATTATCTATGCAACAACATATTTAACTATGAGGAGAAAATACTCTTAGCAGGCAAAATTTATTGGTTTTTCAGGGACTTGTCTACTATAAACACAAGGATTTGTCCATATATCAATTCTGCATGGTTTGGACTGACTTAAGTCTTCAAATGTATTCTCTCTAAGGGATAGAAGACAGTTCTAACATTCAGAGACAATCATGAAGAATATTATTACATCCCTTTGCTGTTCACTCCCATATGTGCTTATTCCCACATATTCAATTTATGATAACATAACAATCCTATGAAGACTAGAAGAACCTGTCATCTTCACAACACAATCAATCTAAATTGTTCCCCAAATACCTAATTCCAAGGTGATAATAAGTATAATAACATGAGTCCAAGATATATCTCTAATTCTGGGTGATCCCTCTCCAATATTCTGTAAGCTATTGCCTAAATGAGCAATTTAGCTTGAGATCTGCTTTCAAGATGCAAATGTAGAAGGATAGTAGTTTATGGAGGAAGGGTATTTTATATTTTTAGTTTACATCATATTCTTTGGGCCAGATTCAACAAGGATTTCTTTCCTAGGTAGTGAAGGTCCTTTTATAGATTTATCAATATGCATAATTGAGGTTCTGTCTTCTTATCTATGTTGCTCTATGAATTGATCTGAGATAAGCAGAGGGGTGGATTTGTCTTCAGGGAGCTATTCAGAGTTTTCTGTCTACTGCTTAAATGTATTATTGAGGGGGTTAAAGGATGCTTTAAAGACTGAATATTACTAATCACCCATTCACAAGGCTGCCTTTGGCAGTATATCTCTGGAAAAAACACAAAAAGCTTATAGTTAGCTTCCCCACCCCTTCAAGGCCCTCTTTCTCAAAGGTTGTCACCAAAGTCAGAAATTGAGTGGAATTACAAATCTTGAATTTGGACACCGATGATAAAATTTCTGTCTTTTTGAAATAAGTCTTTATATGTTGTATATGCCCAAAAGCCTCAGCATAATAGTCTGTCTGGCCATTGGCTGAAATAGTAGGACAGACCTAATATTTGCTCTACTTCAATAACATAATCCAGTTTGTGAATTAAATTTAGCATTTCTTTTGTTCAACTTGTGTCTCAGTGTTGTATCCTTCTGTTTCTCTTCTTCATGTTAAATGTTGCCTAAAATACAGATTCAAGGTTCTGTAAGAATAGGATTATCTTAAAAAAACGAACTTTACCAATTTTAGTTCTTTGATTGTAGGCATAACATGTACCATTTTTCAAAAGGAACATCATCCTGTTGTTTCATTCTCTTCTTTAGAATGGGCCAGTCTAAACAGAACCCTATAATTCTCTGAAACATTTATCACAGGTGGAAAGAGGTAGCCAAAAGTTCAAGATTAATTTTTCAACAAAAAATCTAAACCTTTATATTCTTTGAATGCATAGTCTGAATTCTGATATAATGTTTCACAAATAAAAAACTACAAACTTGTCAACCTAAATTCCTTTAGTCAATTCAGTATTTTAGAATCCATCAGTTGTTACTTCCCATTTCTAAGCAACACTATTTATGTTGAACAAAATTTGTTTGCAAATTTGAAAAAATATAAGTAAACACCCTTAAGAAAAATTTATTGACTCACTTAGGTGTGTAAACTGAAGGTGGAGTACCTTCAAAGTGTTCCAAATTATATTATAGCATTGTTTCTCTCTCTCTTTCTCTCCATTTTTGTTTTATTCTTCAGATAGGCCTTTTTTTTCACATGGTAGACATAATGGACTCCTTTGTTCCAAATCTAAATCCTCTAGTGGAAAGAATACTACTTTTTGTTAAATTGACCATATATCAATCCCATAGAAGAATTCTGATTAGCCTTGCCTGAGCCATATGCCTTTTCTTAAATCAATATCTAAAGCCAAAAATAAAACTTTCTGAAAAATAAAATTTTCTATCTAATGGGTTTCCTTGGCGCACACTCTCTCTCTAACTCACAGGCACACATGCACTGTACACACACACACACACACAGCCCGTAAGAAAAAGGGGAAATTGAGTGATTGATAACCCCAGAAGGATTCTGTAGGAGTAGTTATCCACAGAAGTACGTTACCAGGCAAAAGCAGTATGTGTTCACTAGAGTTATTCTTTACAAGATACTGCTTAAGATACTTGGTGTCAGAGGTTGAGAAGGGCAATGAGTTAACAGAAAGAGAGAGGTGTGTGGCATATTCTTTCTTTGAGGCATATAAAAGCTGATAATTTAGAAGGGTTTGGGATATTTGCAATTAACTCTAATACAAAGTAAAATATAGCAAGACTATCATGAAATATTTGTGGTGGACCTTTGGGGGTTTGCTAATGTTTCTCCTAGTTCCTTCAGGCTTGAGGCTAATATTTCTGCAGCAGTCTCTATATTAATTTCTTCTGTTGTACACTTTCCCCCCTTTTGGCATATTTCTCTGTAGCTAACACTGCGATTCTTTTGTTTCCTTAAGTGACCACAAACACAAGGCAGATAACATTGACTGAAGGATTAGAGCAATGGATTTGTATATTTATAGTACAGGCTAGCACTTTGTATTATTTAAAATATTATCTCTTTAAATGCCTTTGTTGAGCTCCTGCCACTGGTTAACTTAAAATTCCAGTTTCCTCCATTGTGAGATAGTGAAAATATTTAAGTAAGCCCCTTCTGATGAACTCTTTATCAGGCATGGTTTAAACAGAAAAGAAGAGGTCTTATTATTATTATAAAAAATAAGAGGAGGCATCTGGTGGACTTAGCCTTTAAACATCTTCCTTCAGCTCAGGTCAGGATCCCAGCGTCCTGAGATTGAACCCCATCAGGCTCCCTGATCAGTGGGGAGTCTGCTTCTCTGTCTCCCTCTGCCCCTCCTCTTGCTTGTGCTCTTTCTTTCTCTCTCTCTCAAATAAATAAATAAATAAATAAATAAAATAAAGTAAATCTTTAAAAAAATTAAGAGATTTCTTATAGTAACTAGATCTTAAAGAAATATGGATGTTGCTGGGGATGTGGAAGAAATGCTATAGCATCGAAGAAAGGGTGAATAACTAGCCCATAGGAAAACAATTCAACCTGCAAGAAAAAATGTGCCAAGCAAAGCATGTCAGCGAGATAGGTGGAGCTCAAAAAAAGAGTTCTATGGGAAATAATTATGACTATAAAGTCAAAACACCTGTTATCTGCACTCAAGTAGCTAGTAGTGGTCCTTGGGATGTTGTTCATCCGCAAAGACAATAGTTGAGAAGATAAACTAGATGAATAGCAGAGAAGAGAGGATAAACTGGAATTAGCTGGGTAAATCTGTATCTGTTCAACTCACATCTTATCATTATAACTTTTTGACAGTAGGAGCTACTCCTCATTTCTACCTTCCACACATTACTTAAGTTCCTCTTATGGGCACTCTACTCTGTCATTCTTAGATCCAACTATGTTGATTAACAATATCCTCGACAGTCTATCATTTTTCAATTTGTCATTCATACATGCATTTACTAGGCATATTAAAGTATGAGATAAAATAATATAAAATCTTTTCTCCTCATAGAACTTTACTACATCTTATGCAACTAAAAAAGTGTTAACACTCTCTCAAAAAAGGCTACATGACAAATATGTTATTTTGGTTCCTATTAGATAATGTTTATTCCTCCTCAATCTGATTCACTCTTCCTTTGATATACAGCAACTGAATAGAAAGAATATTAACATATTATATAATAGGATTGAGGGGGAAATGATATACACATTCATACAAATATAGTCGTATAAAAACAAGGAAGACATGCAAATGTTAACTGCCTTCCTTTCTGTAACTGGTCATATTGTGTATTAATTTTCTAATGCTAAATGACAAATTATTACAAATGTAGGGATTTAAAAACAATGCCCATTTATATCTCACCATACTGTCATTCAGATATTGGGTGTACCACAACTGAGTTCTCTGCCCAGGGTTTCACAAGACTAAAAACACACTGTCAGTCAAGATGTACTCCTTTCTGGAGCTCTGGGTCCTGTTCCAAATGTATGTGGCTAATGGCAGTATTCTTTCCATGTGATTGTAGTATTAAGGTCTCCATTCTCTTGTTGTCTGTTGACTAGGACATCATTCTCAGTTCTTAGATGCTACCCACATATCTACTGACCTGGCCTCTGCATAAATGCAGCACTTTACTTCTACAAAGCCAGAAAATCTCTCTCAAGGAAGATCCCAATTCCACTTTTAAGAGCTTTCTTTGATTATATCAGGATCATCCAAGATAATCCTTTTGGATTAACACAAGCACAACTGAATGGGACCTTAGTTACATCTACAAATCCTCTCACATTTATAATATAATCTAATTATAGGACTGTAATCTATCATATTCATAGTGCTTCTCAAGCTTAAAGAAGGCAAGGAGTGAGACCATGTTGCTATGTTAAAATGATGCCTACTATATATGGTCATATCCTCTAATTATAATTTCTATTGTCTATAGCCTTTCTACATGCCCTTTACTTTCAGCAAGCATTTCAGATAGTTGTGGTCTCTCCACTGCTGGGGTGACCCTAAGCTTTGGTGAAGGTTAATTTTATGTGTCTATCTGAGTGATCTGGGATGCCTAGTTATTAAGCACTTTTTCTGGTTGTGTATGTGAGAGTGATTTTTAGAAGAGATTAACATTTAAACTGGTGGAATGAGTAAAACCCATTGCCCTCTTTAATGTGGCTGGACATCATTCAACCAATTATAGATGCAAATAAAACAAAAGAATAGAGGAAATTTGAATTCTCATTGTCTGCCTGATCTCTTGAGCTGAAATATCACTATAAAGTCAAAACACCTGTTATCTGCACTCAAGTAGCTAGTAGTGGTCCTTGGGATGTTGTTCATCCATCCATAAGTCCCATAATGGGACTTATACCACCAGTGCTTCTGGTTCTCAGGCCTTTGTACCTAGACTGATTTTTTTTTTTTTAAGCCACTTTATGGAGTTATGATTGGCATACAAAAAGCTGCACACGTTTAATATATACAGTTCTATATGTTTAGAGATATGTAAATAAAAGCAATAAGACACATACCTTTGTCTCCATTATGTAGTGACAACTCATTCCTCTTTGGTTCCAAATTAATCACCCAGGAAGTAAAGTATTTGCTTTCTTCTTAGTTTAATGACATAGACAAAAGATGTTTCTTTTTTTAAAGAATTATTTATTTTTTTTAGAGTGCAGGGAGGGGCAGAGAAAGATGGAGAGGGGAAGAAGACCTCCCACTGAGAGTGGAGCTCAAGGAGAGGCTAATCCCAGGACCCTGAGATCATGACCCGATGTGAAAACAAGAGTTGGAGGCCCAACTGAGTGAGCCACCCAGATGCTGCATTTTCTCTTTCTTTCTTTCTTTCTTTCTTTCTTTCTCTCTTTCTTTCTTTCTTTTTTTTTTTAAATGAAACAAAGAGAAGACTTGAACTAGTACATGGTTTTCATGCAAATTGCTTGGCTACTTGAGTCACATGACTTAGCAGGTCTGATTAGACAAATCAATGTTGTATGGAACTTTTGACAGGATGGTATAAATAAATAATGGCACAGACCCATGGAATTTGGGGGCAAAGTGATTCCACCATTTTCAGATAATTATTGCCTTTCTGAAAATATCTTTGATCTGCTATTGGACTCTAGTATATTCAGCACTGCATACTTGGCCATAGACTACCAAGTATCAAGTAACCTGAGTTATTCATCATGAATTTGGTGTCCTCTGACACATAAATCCATACATTTCGGTTTAAAAAGCATCATTCTGTTATTTAGTAGCAACCGTATATACAAGATCTGGCTTGAGTAGTTCTTGAAGGAGCATGTAATTTTCATGACTGAATGACTCCAATCTACATGATTGTTTTTCCTTTAATATTGATACCTCTGTCTAAAGTCCACATCTTTGGCCTCCTAAGGTGTTCACTATGAACAATTGATTGAGGAAGAAAAGATTTGGTCTGATTTACAAAGGGTTCTACGCTGTGGCTGACATCACCCAAAAACAGACAGAAGTAGTTTATGACCATGTTCAGGGTTTGATTTATAGTGTTGAAGAGAAATCGTCCCCACAGACAGAATTTAAAACAGTACATATGGTTAGGGGCTTGGGAAAAACACAAGTGAAAATTGACACTAAGTACCTCTTCATCTTCTTCTTCTTCTTCTTTTTTTAAAATTTCAATTATTATTATGTTATGTTAATTACCACACAGTACCTCATTAGTTTTTGATGTACTGTTCCATGATTTATTGGGTATAATACCCAGTGCTCAATGCAATACATGCCCCTCTTAATATCCATCACCAGCCTCACACATTCCCCCATCCCTCTCCCTTCTAAAATCCTCGGTTTCTTTCCTGAAGTCCATAGTCTTTCATGGTTTGTCTCCCTCTCTGATAATCCCCTTCATTTTTCCCTTCCTTCTCCTAATGTATTCCATGCTATTCCTATGTTCCACAAATATGTGAAACCATATGATAATTGTCTTTCTCTGCTTGACTTATTTCACTTAGTGTAATCTCCTCCAGTTCCATCCATGTTGATGAAAATATTGGGTATTTATCCTTTCTGATGGCTGAATAATATTCCATTATATGTATGGGCCACATCTTCTTTATCCATTCATCTGTTGAAGGATATTTGTCTCCTTCCACACCGTTTGTCTATTGTGGACAATGTTGCTATGAACATTAGGGTGTATGTGGCCCTTCTTTCCACTAAGTTTGTATATTTGGGGTAAATACCCAGTAGTGCAATTGCTGGGTCATAGGATAGTTCTATTTTTAACTTTTTGAGGCACCTCCACACTGTTTTCCAAAGTGACTGTACCAACTTGCATTCTCACCAACAGTGTAAGAGGGTTCCCCTTTATCCACAACCTCTCTAGCATTTATTTCTTGTCTTGTTAATTTTTGCCATTCTAACTGGTGTAAGGTGGTATCTCAATGTGGTTTTGATTTGAATTTCTATGATGGCTAATGATGTTCAGCATTTTTTCATATGTCTCTTAGCCGTTTGTCTGACTTCCTTGGAGAAGTGTCTGTTCATGTCTTCTGGCCATTATCTGACTTCATTATTTGTTTTTTGGGTGTTGAGTTTGAGAAGTTCTTTATAGATCTTGGATACCAGCCCTTTATCTGTACTGTCATTTGCAAATATCTTCTCCCATTCTGTGGGCTGCCTCTTTGTTTCATGGACTGTTTCCTTTGCTGAGTACTTCTTCTTAATAAATGGTTAGATAACCTTCTTAGAATGATTACAGACCTAAAGATGAAGATAGATCTTTATTTAAATTCAATTTAGTTAACATATACTGTATTATTAGTTGCAGGAGTAGAATTTAGTGATTCATCAGTTGCATATAAGACCCAGTGCTCATACATCAAGTGCCCCCCTTAATGCCCATTACCCAATTATCCCTTCCTCCCACCCACCTCCTTTCCAGCAAACCTCAGTTTGTTTCCAGGAGTTCAGCATCTTTTACGGTTTGCCTCCTTCTCTGTCTTCATCTTATTTTATTTTTCCTTCCCTTCTCCTATGTTCATCTGATTCTTTTTTCTTAAATTCTACATATGAGTGAAATAATATATTTGTCCTTTCTGATTTATTTCACTTAGCATCATACCATCTAGTTCTATCCATATTGTTGCAAATGGGAAGATTTTATTCTTTTTGATGGTTAATATTCCAACACCAAAGAGGGTTAGCATCTCCTATAAAGGAAATACCTCAAACTAGTCATTGATTTTTTAAGCAAATGAAAATTCACCTACTCAAACAAGAATAAGGCAATGCTTCTAGTTTCAAAGATTCTCAGGGAAGAGTCGGAGCTTAACATTTTCATCTTTTAAAGATTATTTATTTATTTATTTATTTGACAGAGAAAAAGATCACAAGTAGGCAGAGAGGCAGTCAAAGAGAGAGGAGAAAGAAGGCTCCCCACTGAGCAGAGAGCCCCATGCGAGGCTCCATCTCAGGACCCTGAGATCATGGCATGAGCTGAAGGCAGAGGCTTAACTCACTGAACCACTCAGGTGCCCCAACATTTTCATCTTTATATATATCTCCCCGTGTGTCTCCAACTCAATTTTCAAAGCCCCACTCTTACCAAACATTGCCCTGACCTTAACATAAAAGAAATTGCAATGCTGTGAACTCAATTTGTTTTATAATTCTGCTAATAAAATGCATTTATGTACAGCTTCAGAACTGTCAACTCCCCAAACTGTCAACTTTACCCAATATCTCCCCTAGCCATATCTGAGCCATACTTTGAAAGGAAGCTATGAAGCTCTCTTGACACAGTTGTACCAATGCCAGGCAAAACACAGAAGTCATCAGAATAATAAATTTCCAACATTATCTGTTCCAAACTGACATGATTCTAGGACTGATCCTATGACCAATATGTTATTTTGGTCTCTTAAAAATAATAAAGAGGGGTTCCTGGGTGGCTCAGTGGGTTAAAGCCTCTGCCTTCGGCTCAGGTCATGATCCCAATGCCCTGGGATCGAGCCCCGCATAGGGCTGTCTGCTCAGCGGGGAGCCTGCTTCCTCCTCTCTCTCTGCCTGCCTCTCTGCCTACTTGTGATCTCTGTCTGTCAAATAAATAAATAAAATCTTTAAAAACAAATAAAGAAAACATAGCAGATACATATTCTAAACTTTAAAGTATAAAGCACTGCAAAACTAACAGAATATGGTTTTCAATCCTATTTATAGAGAAACAATAAACAAGCTATCAAAATACTTTTACAGAATTTATCATACTGTATACAAGTCCTTAAGGCTTTCATGCCTCCCACTCAATCTCCTTCGCCACCTACACATATATAATAAACCAAATCATGGCTATAATATTTTACTGTTAATGTTTGAGATTCACATATACTGTATTTGTGCTAAAGTTCAGGATGTGTGAAACTAACTACTCAAGAATACTTTATTACAGGGGCGCCTGGGTGGCTCAGGGGGTTAAGCCTCTGCCTTCAGCTCAGGTCATGATCTCAGTGTCCTGGGATTGAGCCCTGCATCTGGCTCTTTGCCAGTGGGGAGCCTACTTCCCCCTCTCTCTCCATGCCTGCCTCTCTGCCTCCTTGTGATCTCTGTCAAATAAGTAAGTAAAATCTTAAGAAAAGCAACAACAACAACAAAAAAAAACCCAAACCAAACCAAAACAAACAAACAAAAAAACCTATCCGCAAAATATGTGGAAATCTTAAGGCAATGGCTATTAAAAAAAAAAAAAAACTTTATTACATTTTAAAATAGCTAACATATCTTCATCAAAATAAATTAAATTTTCTAGAATTCATCTTGAATAAATTGACATTGTGAAAAATAAATATATTGTCCAAATTAAAACATACTTAGAAATTTGTATTTTATATATATGACTAATTTTGTAAACTATAAAAATATATAATTCTCAATTTTAATTTTTATTATATAACCATTAAATTTTCATCTGGTATTATACCTTTTAACATCTAAAACAAGTGTATCTTAAGGATATAATATATGTGTGAGAGAAGCCACAATGTTTTCTTATTTAGGAAATGTCTATGTACCATGTAAATAATTATGCTGGAATTGATTAATGTCTAAAACTTTCGTCAAAAAAATTGCCATTTGCAATAACATGAAAATATTTTGAGGGTATTATACTAAGCAAAATAAGTCAGAGAAAGACAATATACAATACAATATGATTTTAATCATATGTGGAATCTAAAAAAAATTAAAAATGAACAAACAAAATTAAACAAAAACCAACTCATAGATACAGAGAATAGACTAGTGGTTATCAGAAGGAAAGTTGGTTGGGGCAGTGGGCAAAATGGGTAAAGGGGGTCAACTGTAGGACCAGATAGATGATAACTAGACTTGTTGTGGTGATCACTTTGTAGTGTATATAGATGTCTAGTTATAAAGCTGTATGCCTGAACTATACAGTTAAAAATAAATTAAAAAAAGCATATTTAAAAAGTAAAGTAATGCATGAGATTCGAAAAACTTTTCCACAATTACTAAGAAAAATGAACGTTTTCAATGCATTTTGGGAATATATTATCAGTTTCTATCCTGTTTCCAATTTTTATTCTCTGTGGGTATGATTAGTAAGTCATAAAGTAGTACTAATTGACAGGATGTTCCTGCAATATAACACCATCTGCCTACTAAGACCTGAATGGGGACCTCAAATTCCTAGTAACAAATGTCAATAGGAATAATAGTTTGGATTAGCTCAATATCATTATTATATTAAACCATTTTTTTAGATTTAGATTTTTTTTAAAAGTTGAATAATAGGCAAGATGTTAAATCACAAATACCAGTGAGATTAGACACAAATTTTACCCATTTTATACACTTTAAAGCTGAAAGTTTTCTCCTTGTGTATCAAACATTTGTAAATGATTTTCTTGATTAAATTATGAGAACAATTTCATTGTGATTGAAATGACAGAATAAATAATACTGTTTGCTTAAATTTTCTTCAGGCAAATTCTCAAGATACATAATGTCAAAATAAATATTCAGAGAAAAATTCAGAGTTTTAAAAAATGAATCCTGTGTCTTTCATTCTTTCTTTTCCTAAAGCTGAGCTTTTGACACTACTCTTGAAAACAACTTAGTTTTTACTTAGTACTCTTTTTTTTTTCTATTTCATACAGCCTTTTCTGAAATTCATCTATGCCATTGAATGAAAACAAGAAAGTTAAAGAACCACACAACTATATAGGTTATGGTTCCAACCTGATTCCAAATTGGATGCTCTACACAGAAAAATGTCAAATGGGTCTACATAAGCCATATGGACACCATTAATCAGGGACCTTTTGTTATTCACTGATTTCCATAGCTTTTCTCACTATCAGTCTCAAATTTATTGCAAGCTGCATCCCTAGGGATTTTTTCTATTCTCTCCCCTTTTTTTTTTATAGAAATATATTTTTAAACTTATGTCTTTTCTTCTGAATTCCACCCCCATTAGATGATGTTCACAGTTTGCTGAATGCAAACATTTCTTCTGTAAAGATATTTTATTTTCAGTTCTAAGGTAACAATTCATCCATGTCAGGTCCTCTTCGTATGAGTATGGTACATAGTCCTGTGAATAATTAGAGTACATTTTTCTGAAGAAATAAAAAAGGTAAAATGACAACTAAATTGATTATCTATATGTATGCAAGTTTATAGCCTCTTAAAATCTATGTTGAGGGACGCCTGGGTGGCTCAGTTGGTTAAGCAGCTGCCTTCGGCTCAGGTCACGATCCCAGCGTCCTGGGATCGAGTCCCACATCGGGCTCCTTGCTTGGTGGGGAGCCTGCTTCTCCCTCTGCCTCTGTCTGCCATTCTGTCTGCCTGTGCTCGCTCGCTCTCCTCTCTCTCTCTGACAAATAAATAAAATCTTAAAAAAAAAAAATCTATGTTGACATGGCAATGATCTGTTTGAATTAAAACATACACACACACACACACACACACACATACACACACACTCACAGAGTATTCAATACCTACCTTGTTCAAGACATTGTGGTGAAGAAAACTAGATGCTATGGTTACAGAGTATTTATTTTCAACTCACTGACTATCTTTTATATACATTTTACACTCACACCAAAACTGTATAGAAGGATTTATCATGTTATTCTTGTAGATAAGAATATTTGCTAAAGCTTAAGAAGTGTATTCATGATCTTAGAGATACCAATTCTCACATAGGCATTAAAAGCTGTAAGGCAATGGTCTTGTCAGTAACTACTAGTATGAAAACAAGTACATTTATCACAGAGGATAAATTTAGGGGCTGTACAAATGAAATATTTTAGATTATTTTACTAATTGAGAAAAAACATATTTCATTTAATGCTTTAATTCTCCACAAGAACAAACCTAAAGTTTTCATTTGCTATGTTTCCCACATAGCCCAATAAAATAAACAAGTGAATGCTTACAAAATAGCAGGCATGTTTAAATTTCTCATCATTCTTTTAATTATGCCTGATATTAGCAATGGCAAACAGCCAGCTAACTTCAATTTATTAGGACATTCAGAGGCATATAAAGACATTTTCTTTTCTTATTTTCTGCCATCTAAAATGATACTCTAATAAATTTTGGAAAAGGACTAAATTACTTGCTAAGACTTTGGGCCCCAAATCTTATATAATATCAGGAAGGAATACCTTCCTCTGCCTTGTGATCTCTCTATGTGGAATTTGAATTAAATTGACATGAGGTTGACCATGTCCCCTGTACATAAAGAGCATATATAGTAATAGAGGGTGAGAAAGAAAATAAAGAAAACATGAATGTGATAATTTGAGATTCCATTATGTATTATGAAGGAAGTAAAGAAAATTATGATAAAGAATACTTATAAATGGTTAGTTTCCAGCAAAACTAGTTTTGAATGTAGTGGCATGAATTAAACGGATTTTGTAGGTATCTTAATTCTCCCATAATTCTATGTGGAACCTCCAACAGAGGATTCTTAAAAGCCATCCAGGAAGCTAAAGGAAAAGGAAATAAAAAAGCAGATAAGTGGGGCGCCTGGGTGGCTCAGTGGGTTAAGCCGCTGCCTTCGGCTCAGGTCATGATCCCAGGTCCTGGGTTCAAGCCCCACATCGGGCTTTCTGCTCAGCGGGAGCCTGCTTCCTCCTCCTCTCTCTGCCTGCCTCTCTGCTTACTTGTGATTTCTCTCTGTCAAATAAATAAATAAAATCTTTAAAAAAAAAAAGCAGATAAGTTTGAAAAAATTGTTAGTTTCGTATTGTTAAAACCAGATAAACAATCCAATGCTTTAATTAAAGTTACATCTTAATTGTTTGTGCGTGCGTGTGTGTGTGTGTGCATACATATACATATGTATGTGTGTCTGTGTATAAATATATATATATATATATATCTTTATATATATAATATATATCCTTTAAAGATTAATGGATAAACTATCTATAATGTATAAGCTATCTATAACGCATGAATATGATAAAATACTACCTAAGAATAAAAATAAATGCATTCTTGATTCATTCAACAATACAGATAAATCTTTTTTTTAGTATTTTTAAATTTTTTTTATAAACATATAATATTATTAGCCCCAGGGGTACAGGTCTGTGAATCACCAGGTTTACACACTTCACAGCACTCACCATAGCACATACCCTCCCCAATGTCCATAACCCCACCACCCTCTCCTTACCCACCTCCCCCCAGCTACCCTCAGTTTGTTTTATGAGATTAAGAGTCTCTTATGGTTTGTCTCGCTCTCGATCCCATCTTGTTTCATTTATTCTTTTCCTACCTCCCAAACCCCCCATGTTGCATCTCCACTTCCTCATATCAGGGAGATAACATGATAGTTGTCTTTCTCCGGTTGATTTATTTCACTAAGCATAATACCCTCTAGTTCCATCCATGTCATTGCAAATGGCAAGATTTCATTTCTTTTGATGGCTACATAGTATTCTATTGTATATATATACCACTCCTTCTTTATCCATTCATCTACTGATGGACATCTAGGTTCTTTCCATAGTTTGGCTATTGTGGACATTGCTGCTATAAACATTCGGGTGCACGTGCCCCTTCAGATTACTATGTTTGTATCTTTAGGGTAAATACCCAGTAGTACAATTGCTGGGTCATAGGGTAGCTCTATTTTCAACTTTTTGAGGAACCTCCATGCTGTTTTCCAGAGTGGTTGCACCAGCTTGCATTCCCACCAACAGTGTGGAAGGGTTCCCCTTTCTCCGCATCCTCGCCAGCATCTGTCATTTCCTGACTTATTAATTTTAGCCATTCTGACTGGTGTGAGGTATCTCATTGTGGTTTTGATTTGTATTTCCCTGATGCTGATTGAACACAGATAAATCTTAAATGCATTTTGTTAAGGACTTCAGAAACCAAATAAATAACAATAGAGTGAATAAAAAATGGAGATGAAAAAGGACAAATCATTCTAATAGAATGATTCCAAATAATAAATTTAGAAATATTAAGAGAAATAGAAAATCAGTATTAATACACTAGAAAATTCAAAGGCAATATCCAATGATGGTTGCTTAAATTGGTGGGCAGAACTTTAATGAGAAAGAAGATAGTTTTATAATTACTAAATATTTTCCTGAAATGAATACTAATTACTGTTTTAAAAAATTCTTATAAATACTTCTATATTCTTCCTTTCAGGAAGTAGAGTTCCTTGACTGAAGGCTGGAGTTAGTGTCTTGCCTCGAACAAACACAATGTGAAAAGAAAATAATAATTTTACAGTGTAGAAACCTAGCAGAAACTACATTAACCAAGTGATCAATATTAAAATCATCATAATCCATCATGTGGATATCATGTACTTCCTGAGACAAAGACCACTTGATTTCTGGGGTATTTCTCCCCGAAATTTGTAACCCCAATTTAATCATCAGAATACTTTAAAGTTATATGGAGATATATTTTAAAAAGTACTACAATAAACTGTACAAGTGTGCCAATATCATGAAAAAGAAGTAAAAGTTCTTAGGAAAAAATTGGAGAATTTGGGGTACCTGTGTGACTCAGGTTGCTAAGCATTTGACTCTTGTTTTTGGCCCAGGTCATGATCTCAGGGTTGTGAGAATGAGCTCTGTGCTAGGCATGGAGCCTGCTTAAAATTCTCTCCCCTGGGCCCTCCTCCCATTTCTCTCTCTCTTTCTTCCTCTTTCTCTCAAAAAAAAAAAAAAAAATCACAGAACAGAGGCTAATGAAGAGATATGATATTTAAATACAATATAGTATCCTAGATTGTATCCTGGAACACAAAAATGACATTAGTGAGAAAACTGGTGAAATATGAATAAAATATGTAACTTAAGTAATTGTATTCTAACAGTGTTAGTTTGCTCTTGAAAAATGATTATTTTCAATTGCAACTTTAGCAGAAGCAAGGTGAAGAATACATGTGAATGTTTTGTGTTTGCAACACTTATGTGAATCTAAAATTATATAAAATAAAATATTTTAAAATGTCTACATATGGTTAGCTTTTCCATTGAATTGGCTAGACCAGGTAAAACATCAAATGAAATTGGTGATTACATGACACAAATGACTTAGCTATAATTTTGAGGGACTACTAATTACATTTCAGCAATAATTTAATTTCTAAATTTTGATATAATGATTTTTCTGAGTAATTTTTTATCGGATTAAAGAAGTCCCTTTTTATTCCTAGTTTGTTAAGATTTTTTTAAATAAATTGTTGCTGAATATTATTAAATAATTCTTTTATATTTATTAAAATAATCACATATTCTACTTATGTAGTAAAGAAGATAATGAAATGAATTAACAGTGGTCATGATAAACTAATTTTTTACTGAAGGTATAACACAATTCTGATTTCTTAAATACTATATGTATATTTCTGAGTGACATTGGCCTTTAGAATTCTTCTTGAATTGTAATTGTCTTGTTTGTATAGGACTTGGAATCTAGCTCTGCTCATCTATCACAGTGTAACAGCTATGAAAGAGATTGATGCTTTTATTCTTTCCATGATAACTTACCCTGAAGACAGACCCCATAGTTGAAGAATGGGGTATATTTAATGAAATGACAGGATGCTTTCTTTCTTCAGCAAGAATGCTATTTTTATGCACTTAGTATTACTTGGTGTGAACACAGACATCACATGATTTCTCCTAATTTCTATGTGACTCCTTCTCCCTCTAATCTCAATTTCCATCCTTGAAAGAAAAAAAAAAAGATAGGCTTTCTGGTTTATAAAAGTTATTGTTAAAGAAATTTGTACTAAGCTATAGACTTAAGTATTATATTTTGGCTTCAATATCTTCCCTTATGTGGACAAAAAATTAAACAATTTAGTACATAGTCTTCATATATACACATTACCTGTAAACACATATGTATGTATACAAATATAGTTGGAATAATTTATTTTGAAGGTTGAAATTCAAGAGAATAAATGGTGTAAATTTGCTTTCTCTTCAAATTTTTAAACAGAAATATCTGTTCTGTTAATCCTGAAGTTGTTTATGTTTTAGTCATGATTTAACTTGTGCATGGTAGGCAAAATAATGACACATCAAAGAATTTGTGAATATATTACATTACATAGCAAAGAAAAATTAATTTGCAGATAGAAATATGGTTGCTAAACAGCTGATTTTAAGATTGGGGGGTTGTCCTGGATTACCTAGGTTCACACAAGGTAATCACAGATGTCTTTAAAAGTGGTAGAAGGTGGATGCTAAATTGAAAAAAAAAAAAATATATATATATGTATATACATATATACATATGTATATACACAGACAAGAATATTTTACCCAGGTAGGATGCCATTCACAGGAGGAAAATTGATAAAAAAAATATCCAGGACAAACAAAAACTAATATAATTTGTGATCACCAAATAAGCCCTACAAGAAATATTAAAAGGAACTCTAAGCAATGAGACATCCCCAAAGTAACAAAGACCAAAAAGGAATAGAGACAATATACAGAAACTGACTTTACAGGTAATACAATGGCACTAAATTCATGTTTCATTAGTTACTTTGAATGTAAATGGGCTATATACCTCAATCAAAAGTCACAGGGTATCAGACTGGATTAAAAAGCAAGATCCATCAATATGCTGTCTGCAACAGACTCGTTTGAGACCCAAAGACACCTCCGGATTGAAAGTGAGGGGGTGGAAAACAGTTTATCATACTAATGGACATCAAAAGAAAGCTGGGGTGACAATACCTATATCGCACAAATGAGATTTTAAACTAAAGATTGTAATAAGAGATGAAGAAGGGCACTATATCATAATTAAATAGTCTATCCAACAAGAAGATCTACAATTACAATATTTATGACCCTAATATGGAAGAAGTCAATTATATAAGTCAGTTCATAATAAAATTAAAGAAACAAATGGAAAAATGTTCCATGCTCCTGGATGGAAGAATAATATTGTAAAAATCTCTATGCTACCTAAAGCAATCTACACATTTAATGCAATTCCTATCAAAGTACCATCCATTTTTTCAAGAATGGAGCAAATAATCCTAAAATTTATATGGAACCAGAAAAGACCTCGAATAGCCAAAGCAATATTGAAAAAGAAAGTCAAAGTTGGTGGCATCACAATTCCAGACTTCAAGCTCTATTACAAAGCTGTCATCATCAAGACTGCATGGTACTGGCACAAAAACAGACACATAGATCAATGGAACAGAATAGAGAGCCCAGAAATAGACCCTCAACTCTATGGTCAACTCATCTTCGACAAAGCAGGAAAGAATGTCCAATGGAAAAAAGACAGCCTCTTCAATAAATGATGTTGGGAAAATTGGACAGCCACATGCAGAAAAATGAAATTGGATCATTTCCTTACAGCACATATGAAAATAGACTCAAAATGGATGAAGGATCTCAATGTGAGAAAGGAATCCATCAAAATCCTTGAGGAAAAAGAAAAAATCCTTGAGGAGAACACAAGCAGCAACATCTTCGAGCTCAGCCGCAGCAACATCTTCCTAGGAACATCGCCAAAGGCAAGGGAAGCAAGGGCAAAAATGAACTATTGGGATTTTATCAAGATCAAAAGCTTTTGCACAGCAAAGGAAACAGTTAACAAAACCAAAAGACAACTGACAGAATGGGAGAAGATATTTGCAAATGACATATCAGATAAAGGGCTAGTGTCCAAAATCTATAAAGAACTTAGCAAACTCAACACCCAAAGAACAAATAATCCAATCAAGAAGTGGGCAGAGGACATGAACAGACATTTCTGCAAAGAAGACATCCAGATGGCCAACAGACACATGAAAAAGGGCTCCACATCACTCGGCATCAGGGAAGTACAAATCAAAACCACCATGAGATATCACCTCACACCAGTCAGAACGGCTAAAATTAACAAGTCAGGAAATGACAGATGCTGGCGAGGATGCGGAGAAAGGGGAACCCTCCTACACTGTTGGTGGGAATGCAAGCTGGTGCAACCACTCTGGAAAACAGCATAGAGGTTCCTCAAAATGTTGAAAATAGAACTACCCTATGACCTAGCAATTGCACTGCTGGGTATTTACCCTAAAGATACAAACGTAGTGATCCGAAGGGGCACATGCACCCGAATGTTTATAGCAGCAATGTCCACAATAGCCAAACTATGGAAAGAACCTAGATGTCTATCAACAGACGAATGGATAAAGAAGAAGTGGTATATATACACAATGGAATACTATGCAGCCATCAAAAGAAATGAAATCTTGCCATTTGCGACGACGTGGATGGAACTAGAGGGTATCATGCTTAGTGAAATAAGTCAATCGGAGAAAGACAACTATCATATGATCTCCCTGATATGAGGAAGTGGAGATGCAACATGGGGGTTTAAGGGGGTAGGAGAAGAGTAAATGAAACAAGATGGGATTGGGAGGGAGACAAACCATAAGTGACTCTTAATCTCACAAAACAAACTGAGGGTTGATGGGGGGAGGGGGGTTGGGGGGGTGGGGTTATGGACATTGGGGAGGGTATGTGCTATGGTGAGTGCTGTGAAGTGTATAAACCTGGCGATTCACAGATCTGTACCCCTGGGGATAAAAATATATTATATGTTTATAAAAAATAAAATTTAAAAATTAAAAAAAAAGAAACACATGGATAATAATATAATATTGTTAGAGGATTTTAACACACACACACACACACACACACACACACACTCTTCACTGCAATGGACATATCATCTAAGCAAAAGATCAAAAGAAAACAAGGGCTTTAAACAAAAGACTGGTCCAGATGGACCTCACAGATATATTCAGTACATTCTGTCCCAAAGCAACAGAATACACATTTTTCTCAAGTGCACATGGAACATTCTCCAGAATAGATGACATCCGGGGTCAGAAATCAAGTCTCAGCTGCTACATAAAGGATCATTCCTTGCATATGTTCAGACCACAGTGCTTTGAAACTTGAATTCAATCTCAAGAGGAAATTTGGAAAGAACTCAAATACATGGAGGTTAAGAGGCATCCTATTAAGAAATAAATGGGTCAACCAGGAAAGTAAAGAATTAAAAACTTCATGGAAACAAATGAAAATGAAAACACAAGTGTTCAAAACCTTTGGGATACAGCAAAGGTGGTCCTAAGAGGGAAGTATATAGTGATACAAGGTTTCTCAAGAAAAAAAGAAAGGTCCCAAATATACAATCTAACCTTACACCTAAAGAAACTAGAGAAAGAACAACAAATAAAGCCTAAGTCCAGCAGGAGAAGAGAAATAATAAAGATTAGAGCAGAAATCAATGGAATAGAAAACAAAAGAACAGTAGAACAGATCAAACTAGAAGCCAGTTCTTTGAAAGAATTAAGATCAATAAACCCCAGACTTATCAAAAAGAAAAATGACCCAAATAAATGAGATCATGAATGAAAGAGGGGAGATCATGACCAATATAGAAGAAATATGAACAATTATAAGAATATATTATGAGCAACTATATGCTAACAAATTAGGCAATCTTGGAAGAAATGGATGCATTCCTGGAAGCTTATAAACTACCAAAACTGAAACAAGAAGGAATAGAAAACCTGAACTGACCCATAACCACCAAGGATATTGAAGCTGTAATCAAAAATGTCTCAACAAAATAGAGCCCAGGTCTGGATTGCTTCCCAATGGAATTCTACCAAATATTTAAAGAGGAATTAATACCTGTACTTCTGAAGCTGCTTTAACAAATAGAAATGGAAGGAAAACTTTCAAACATTTTCTATGATGCCAGCATTACTTTGATCCCCCAAACAGACAAAGATCCTATTAAAAAGGAGAACTAAAGATTAAAGACCAATATCCCTGATGAACATGGATTCAAAAATTCTCATCAAAATACTAGCCAATAGGATCCAACAGTACATTAAAAGGATTATTCACCACAACCAAGTGGGATTTATTCCTGGGTTGCCAGGGATCCTTTCTTGATTAAAACTCTCCACAGTGTAAGGATAGAGGGAATATACCTCAATATCATAAAAGCCATATATGAAAAGCCCACAGTGAATATTATTCTCAGTGGGGGAAAACTGACAATTTTTCCACTAAAGCCAGGAACATGATAGGGATGTCCACTCTCACCACTGCTATTCGTCATAGTTCTAGAAGTCCTAGCCTTAGCATTTGGACAACAAAAAGAAAGAAAAGTCATCCAAATCAGCAAAGAAGTCAAACTCTTACTCTGTAGGTAACATGATACTCTATGCAGAAAGCCCAAAAGATTCCACACTGAAATTGCTTGAACTCATACAGGAATTCAGCAAAGTGGCAGGATATAAAATCAATGCAAAGAAATCAGTTGCATTGCTACATACTAACAATGAGACAGAAGAAAGGAAATTAAGTAGTCAATCCCATTTACAATTGCACACAAAGCCATAGGATGCCTAGGGGGGAAAAAAAAAAAACTAACCAAAGAAGTGAAGGATCTGTACTGTTAAAAACTACAAAATACTCATGAAAGAAATTAAGGAAGACACAAAGAAATGGAAAAATAATTCTATGATCATGGATTGGAAGGACAAATATTGTTAAGACGTGTATGTTACCTGGAGCAATTTACGCATTGAATGCAATCTCTATTAAAATACCATCAACTGTTTTCACAGAGCTGGAACAAAGAATCCTAAAATTTGTATGGAGCCAGAAAAGACCACAAATAACCAAAGGAATGTTGACAAAGAAAACCAGAATTGGTAGCATCAGAATTCCTGACTTTAAGTTCAGTTACAAAGCTGTAATCATTAAGACAGTATGTACTGGCACAGAAACAGACACGTGGATCAATGGAACAGAATAGAAAACCCAGAAATGGACTGTCAATTTCATAGTCAACTAATCTTCAACAAAGCAGGAAAGAATATTCAATGGAAAAAAAGTGTTTCCTCAACAAATGGTGTTGGGAAAATTGGATAGACACATGTAGAAGAATGAAACTGGACACTTTCTTAACAGCATGCACAAAATGGGTGACAGACCTAAATATGAGACAGGAATCCATCAAAACTCTAGAGAAGAACACAGGCAGCAGCCTCTTTGACCTTGGCCACAGCAACTTCCTGCTAGACACACTTCCAAAGGCAAAAATGAACTATTGGGATTTCATCATGTAAAAAAGCTTTTGCACAGCAAAGGAAACAGTCACCAACCAAAAGATGACCTATGAAATGGGAGAAGATATTTGCAAATGATATTTTATTATCCAAAATCTATAAAGAACTTATCAATCTCAACACTCAAAGAACAAATAATCCAATCAAGAAATGGCCAGAGGACATGAACAGACATTTCTGCAAAGACGACATCCAAATGGCTAACAGATGCATGAAAAAGTGTTCAATATCAGTCGCCATCAGGGAATTGCAAATCAAAACCACAATGAGATACCACCTCACACCAGCCAGAATGGCTAAAATTAACCAGTCAGGAAAGGACAGGTGTTAGCAAGGTTGCAGAGAAAAGGGAACCCTGCTACACTATGGGAGGGAATGCAAACTCTTTCACATCACTGGGCATCAAGGAAATAAAAATCAAAACCACAATGAGATACCACCTTACACCAGTCAGAGTGGATAAAATTTACAAGTCAGAAAATGGTAGATATTGAGAAAGTTGTGGATAAAGGAAACCCTCTTACATTTTTTGTAGGAATGCAAGCTGGTACAGCCACTCTGGAAAACATTATGGATGTTCCTCAAAAGGTTGAAAATAGAGGCACCCTACAATCCATCAATTGAACTACTGGGTATTTAATCCAATGATACAAATGTGATCTAAAAGGACACCTCCACTCCAGTGTTTATAGCAGCCATGACCACAATAGCCAAACTATAGAAAGAGCCCATATGTCCATGGACAGATGAATGGGTAAAGAAGATATGATATATATAAAATACTTATGTACTCAGCCATCAGAAAAATGAAATCTTGCCATTTGCAGTGACATGGATGGAACTAGAAGGTGTTATGCTAAGTGAAATAAGTCAATCAGAGAAAGACAATTATCATATGATCTTACTGATATGTGGAGTTTAAGAAACAAGGTAGAGAATCATAG
This sequence comes from Lutra lutra, assembly GCF_902655055.1. Taxonomy (NCBI): domain Eukaryota; kingdom Metazoa; phylum Chordata; class Mammalia; order Carnivora; family Mustelidae; genus Lutra; species Lutra lutra. The sequence continues at coordinate 34,659,857 of NC_062287.1, read as the reverse complement.
AGGAAAAGAGGAAAATATAAAACAAAATTAGAGACGGAGAAAAACCACAAGAGACTCTTAAGCATAGGAACAAATTTAGGGTTGTTGGTGGAGGGATGGGGTAACTGGGTGATGGACATTAAGGAGGGCATGTGATGTAATGAGCACTGTATTATATAAGCCGGATGAATCAATGATCTCTACCTCTGAAACCAATAATATATTTTACATTAATTGAAATTAAATAAAAATAAATAAATTTAAAAGTTATAGGAAACAAACAGGGCTGCTGGAGGGTAGGGAGGTGGAAGGAAGTTACTGGATGATAGACATTAAGGAGGTCACATGATGCAATGAACATTGAGTATTATATAAGACTGATGAATCACTTACCTCTACCTCTGAAACCAATAATACATTATATGTTAGTTAATTGAATTTAAATAAAACAAAAAGTGAAAGGGGGGAAGCAGAAGTGTGACTCAGAATGGCAGAAAGAAATTATACCCCAAACAAACACACAGTGCCTGAGGAAGGGACGTGAGAAGGAAAAAACTGGGTCATTAATAATTTTGAAGATGAAGGAATGGGGAGTCAAGGAATGACTTTACAACGGTAGAAATTAAAAGAGGAAGGATGTGACTTTTCCCCTAGAGTCTCCAAAAAGGAATACACTATTTTGACACCTGGCCAGTAAGACTCAATCCAGATTTCTGACCTATAGAACTGTAATAGAGCAAATGACATAGGCAATAAATGTATGTTGTTTTTAACCACTAAATTTGTGGTAATAAGAAATCATGTGATGTGTTAGTCACTCTTTTTTTTCAATTTTTAAAATAAATGATGCAATAATCCTTGCACCTTGTACCGTATCATAAACATCATCACTTCTTCAATTGGTTTACATAAAAGGGAATATTGATAGAAAATAATAAATGATAAAAGTTCAGTAACATAGAAAACTAACATGATGTTTAATATATTATCTGGCAATTTATATAGATTATTTGATTTAGTTCCTTAGAAATTCTGAGAGGGAAATAAGCTGTCAAATTTATGATGCCACAACATGCAAAATAATTTAATTACATATTTATAAATTATCTTCTATGCTTAATCAAACTAACAATTTTGAGATTAGAAGCTTAAACAGAGTGATAAATGTATCTTAAAAATTTTTAGCATATACATTTATAGTGTCAACATTTTCTCCAAAAATAAGAAAAAAAGCAAAGGAGAGCCTTTAATTTTATTGCTACTCTTATGCCCTCGATTGTCATATTCAAAGTTTGAGCTTTAATTCTGTTTTCCTAGATTTTTGTTTACCAATGAAATGATTGTACTAAACGTGTAATGCATACAGATGATTGGTCATCTCCATCCCAGAAGTGTGGAATCAGGGCTTTAGTAGATTTAATCACTCAGAACTTGAAAAATCAGATAACTGTAAAGAAGTACAGAAGCTTAGTATGCACACTGACTTCTTGGTTGCACTACATTTTTATAAAGCAAAAACCAAATACATAGGGTAGTACCTGTGAAGAATAAGATATGCTTGAAATTTACCTAGTTTAGCATGTAAAATAGGACAGCCAGAATAAAAGCAAAGAAACAAAAACAAAACTCATTTTGTTTTGTTTTGTTTTTTTTTAAGTTTCAGATATACCTAACATATTCTGTAGGTACATTTTATATTTGAGAAAGAACAGTAATATTTGTATTTTGTAAACATATAAGCTATAAAATCAACCAGAGAGATTTAGCAAAGGGAAATCATATATATGCTGGTTTTTACTCCAAAGATAGTATTTATTATCTAGCATTGTACAATGTCAATTTTCTTATTTCTCAGAAGATATGATATATTATTCAAAATACTGTTCAATATGTTTATAATTTCTTAGAAAATTTAAATTTTTATTTTAGGGCATGATTATAAAGAGGAGAATCATTAGTTATAATACATCTTATTTGGTTTTTCAGCTTTGACATGTTTTTAATATTATCATATTTTAATCATTTATATAAGATAAAGATTTCCCTTTATGCTTCCTAATTATTCCATACATACTTCTAGCTTCATCATAGAGAATGAATTTGTAATTATGAAGTATGATTTTTTTTAGCCCAAATAAGAAAGTTATAAAGGCATTGATTAAAGTTATAAATAGAACTTAATTGTTTGTTGCTCATCATAAAAAAAAGTTTAGTTGCAATATGTTATTTTCATATTATTATATTTAATTAAAAACACTTTAGATGTTTGTAGAACCATTGCTATGTAGCCATATAATCAGTAATTTCCCATTTATTGGTTTTAAATTGCAAAATTCAAGAGGCATTTTTCCAGGTAGTAAAGAGAAATAATGTTATTTATATATTCTAGTCTATTCTATTATTTTTTTCTAATATAAAATATATAAGAAGACATTACTAAAATTATAATGACAGCTGAATAAAAATTTTCTTTTTGTTTTCTGATTTCTGAGGCTAGGACTTCTAGTAGTATGTTGAATGGCAGTGGTGATAATGGATATCCCTGCCGTGTTCCTGACCTTAGAGGAAAAGCTCTCACATTTTCTCCATTGAGAATGATATTTGCTGTGGGCTTTTCATAGATGGCTTTGATGATATTGAGTTATGTACCCTCTATCCCTACACTTTGATCAAAAAAGGATGCTGTACTTTGTCAAATGCTTTTTCAGCATTTATTGGGAGTATCATCTGGTTCTTATTCTTTCTTTTATTAATGGATTGTATCACATTGATTGATTTACAGATGTTGAACCAACCTTGCAGCCCAGGAATAAATACTACTTGGTCATGGTGAATAATCCTTTTAGTGCACGGTTGGATACTATCGGCTTATTTTGGTGACACTTTTTACATCTGTGTTCATCAAGGATATTGGTCTTTTTTACTTTTTTTGTTTTGTTTTGTTTTGTTTTGTTTTGTTTTTTTGATGGGGTCTTTGGTTTGGGGATCAAGCTAATGCTGGCCTCATAAAATAAGTATGAAAGTTTTCCTTCCATTTCTATTTTTTGGAATAGTTTCAGGAGAATAGGAATTAATTCTTCTTTAAATGTTTGGTAGAATTCCCCTGGAAAGCCATCTGGCCCTGGGCTCTCGTTTGTTTGGAAATTTTTGATGACTGTTTCAATCTCCTTACTGGTTATGAGTCTGTCCAGGTTTTCTATTTCTTCCTGGTTCAGTTATGGTAGTTTATATGTCTCTAGGAATGCATCCGTTTCTTCCATATTGTCAAATTTGTTGGTGTAGAGTTGCTCATAGTATGTTCTTATAATTGTTTGTATTACTTTGGTGTTCATTGTGATCTCTCCTCTTTCATTTGTGATTTTATTTATTTGGGTTCTTTCTCTTTTCTTTTTCATAAGTGTGGTCAGGGGTTTATCAATCTTACTAATTCTTTCAAAGAACCAGCTCCTAGTTTCATTGATTTGTTCTCTTGTTTTTTGGTTTCTATTTCATTGATTTCTGCTCTGATCTTCATGATTTCTCTTCTCCTGCTGAATTTAGGCTTCCTTTGTTGTTCTTTCTCCAGCTCCTTTAGGTGTAGGGTTAGGTTTGTGTGTTTGAGACCTTTCTTGTTCTTGAGAAAGGTTTGTGTCGCTATATATTTTCCTCTCAGGACTGCCTTTGCTGTGTCCCACAGATTTTGAACCGTTGTGTTTTCATTATCATCTGTTTCCATGATTTTTTTCAATTCTACTTTAATTTCCTGGTTGACCCATTCATTCTTTAGAAGGATGCTGTTTAGTCTCCATGTATTTGGGTTCTTTCCAAATTTCCTTTTGTGATTGAGTTCTAGCTTCAGAGCATTGTGGTCTGAAAATATGCAGGGAATGATCCCAATCTTTTGATACCAGTTGAGACCTAATTTATGACCCAGGATATGATCTATTCTAGAGAATGTTCCATGTGCACTAGAGAAGAATGTGTATTCTGTTGCTTTGGGATGGAATGTTCTGAAAATATCTGTGATGTCCATCTGGTCCAGTGTGTCATTTAAGGCCTTTATTTCCTTGTTGATCTTTTGCTTGGATGATCTGTCCATTTCAGTGAGGGGAATGTTAAAGTCCCCTACAGTTACTGTATTATTGTTGATGTGTTTCTTTGATTTTGTTATTAATTGGTTTATATAGTTGGCTGCTCCCATGTTAGGGGCATATATATTTAAAATTGTTAGATCTTCTTGTTGGACAGAACTTTTGAGTATGATATAGTGTCCTTCCTGATCTCTTATTATTGTCTTTGGCTTAAAATCTAATTTATCTGATAGAAGGATTACCACTCCAGCTTTCTTTTGATGTTCATTAGCATGGTAAACTTTTTCCCACCTCCCTCACTTTGATTCTGGAGGTGTCTTTAGGTCTAAAATGAGTTTCTTGTAGACAACATATTGATGGGTTTTGTTTTATTTATCCATTCTGATACCCTGTGTCTTTTAATTGGAGCATTTAGCCCATTTACATTCAGGATAACTATTGAGAGATATGAATTTAGTGCCATTGTATTGCCTGTAAAGTGACTGTTACTATATATTGTCTCTGTTTCTTTCTGGTCTACTACTTTTAGGCTCTTTCTTTGCTTAGAGGACCCCTTTCAATATTTCCTGCAGAGCTGGTGTGGTGTTTAAAATTCTTTTAGTTTTTGTCTGTCCTGGAAGCTTTTTATCTCTCCTTCTATTTTCAATGATAGCCTAGCTGGATATAGTATTCTTGGCTGCATGTTTTTCTCGTTTAGTGCTCTGAATAGATCATGTCAGTTCTTTCTGGCCTGCCAGGTCTCTGTGGATAAGTCTGTTGCCAATCTAATATTTTTACCATTGTATGTTACAAACTTCTTGTCCCGGGCTGCTTTCAGGATTTTCTCTTTGTCACTAAGACTTGTATGTTTTACTATTAGATGATAGGGTGTGGACCTATTCTTATTGATTTTGAAGGGTATTCTCTGAGCATCCTGGATTTTGATGCTTGTTCTCCTTGCCATATTAGGGAAATTCTCTACAACAATTTGCTCCAATATACCTCCTGCCCCCCCTTTTTCTTTCTTCTTCTTCTGGAATCCCAATTATTTTAATATTGTTTTGTCTTATGGTATCACTTATCTCTTAAATTCTCCCCTCATAGTCCAATAGTTGTTTGTCTCTCTTTTGCTCAGCTTCTTTATTCTCTGTCATTTGGTCTTCTATATCACTAATTCTCTTTTCATCCTCATTTATCCTAGCAGTAAGAGCCTCCATTTTTAATCACATCTCAGTAATAGCTTTTTTTTTTAATTTTAGCTTTGTTAGATTTTAGTTCTTTTATTTCTCCAGAAAGGGCTTTTATTTCTCCAGACAGGGTTTTTCTAATATCTTGCATGCCTTTTTCAAGCCCAGCTAGCACCTTGAGAATCATCATTCTGAACTCTAGATCTGATATATTACCAGTGTCCATATTGATTAGGTCCCTAGCCTTTGGTACTGCCTCTGTTTTTTTGTTTTTGTTTTTTGTTTTTTGTTTTTTCTTTTGTGGTGAAGTTTTCCACCTTGTCATTTTATCCAGATAAGAATATGTGAAGGAGAGAATAGAACACTAAAAGAGTGGCAAAACCTTTGGAAAATGTGCGTTAACCAAATCAGAAGAGAACCCAAATCATGGGGAGAAGAAAGGGGCTAAAATGAAGTTAATTTTTTAAAATTTATATGTATATACATTATATATATGTATATATGTATATATAATGTATATACATATATACATATATATATGAATGACTGGTGAATAGAATAGAGCCTCCCACTTGATTTTGGGTGTATTTTGGTCTCTTAGAAGAAACTATGTATATATATATACACACACACACACACAAATAAGGGTAAACATGATGGAATATGACTGTAAAGATAGAAATTTAAAAAAATTCTAAAAAAGGAGTTGATAAGATAAGTTGATTGGGAAAAGAAAGAAAAAGAAAGTGGAGAGAATTTGCTTGGGCTGGAGACTAGAACAAAGCTCTGTGCTATATTTAGGGTATAAATTGATCTATTAGAACAATTGTATCCCAAATTTGTTTAGAAGAAAAAGACCCTATATGTGTACAAGAAATAAAGTTAGATACAATGAAGAATAAAAAATGACTATAATAATGAAGGTTCAAAAAGATTTTTTTTAAGAAAGGTATTGTTAAGATAAACTAGTTAAAAAACATTAAAAGAGGAAAGAATAAAAGTTAAAAATTAGAATAAGAAAAAAATAAAATTAAGAAAATAAATTAGCCTTGCAAGGCTAAAGAATTGTGGGGAGAAAGCCATGAATTCCATGCTTTGCTTTCCCCTCCTCTGGAATTCTGCTGCTGTCCTTGATCAATGAGCTTGGTCTTGGGTGGATATTCTTGCTGATCTTCTGGGGGAAGGGTCTATTATAGTGATTCTCAAGTGTCTTTGCCAGAGTTGGGATTGCACCACCCTTTCCAGGGACCAGGCTAAGTAATCTGCTTGGGTTTGCTCTCTGGAGTTTTTGTTCCTGGAGCACTTTCTGTAGAGCTCTGAGGAATGGGAATGAAAATGGTGGCCTCTCAATCTCCAACCCAGAGGAGCAGAGATCTCAGGGCCCCACCCCTCAGTGCACCCTTGGAGAAAAGCACTCAATCATTACCCTCTCCCTGGTCTCTGGCCATGCTCCAAGCTCACCCCACCCGTGACCGAGCGTTTCTGTCTCTGGGACACAGCCCCATTTGGAGTCTCCAAACCTAGCAGATTCCTGCTGCTCTGCTCTTCCAGAGGGGGTCTCCCTGGATCTGCCACTGTAGGGTCCCTGCCTAAAGAGCAGTGGTCTGACTGTGCCACAGATCACAGTTTAAGGTAACCCCAAGCTGAGAGTCACTCCTCACTCCTCGGCTCTCTCTTTGTAGCCAGCTTCCCCACTCTAATATGTGCGAGATCTGCTACATTCAAACACCCCTGATCCTTCTGTGACTCTGAAGGACCTGAGACAACACTGTCCCCATGAGGGCTCCACCCCCGCTTAGCCTCTGAAGTGATGGCCTTCAGTGGAGCAGACTTTTAAATTTCGGATTTTGTGCTCTGTTGTCTGCCTCTTGCAAGGAGCAGCCCCCCTCCCCCATAGTCTATCTTCCCTTGCTTTGGATTCACTTCTCTGCACCTTTCAGAAAGTGATTGATTTTCTGTTTCTAGTTCTCCCTCAATTTTCAATTTTCCATTGGGTTTAACTTCAATTAGTTTAAATTTAAATATCTCCTATGTAGGTAGTGATTATACTATATATAAACACATTATACTATATAACAACAACTATATAACAACAGTATATAGATATACTATATATCTCCTATGTAGGTAGTGATTATACTATATAACAACACAGATCTAGAATTTATGAAGAACACTTATAAGTCAATCAGAAGATAAACAGCCATATTTTAAACATAGGCAAGATACTTGAACAGACCCTACACTAAAGAAAATGGCAAGTAATCACATGAAAAGATGTTAAATATTATTAGTTGCCAAGGAAATGAAACTTAAACCCATAATCAAAATACATTACAATCCCTCCAGGATGGTTAAAATTATAAAACCTGTTTTCTCTCTGTGTTAAATAAATAAATAACAAAATCTTAAAAAAAATCATATCAGCCTTATTTATAATAGCCAAGAGTAGGATGCAAGTGAAATGCCCATGAATAAATGAATGAATAAATTTATAGTGGTATATCCATGCAATGGAATAATACTTAGCTATTAATAGTAAAGCATCTTTGTTTGGTTGATTTCATACATGTACAGATATTAAAATAATCATGTTGACTGAAAGAACTTGGTCAACAAAAGAGCATATACTGTATGATTCTATTTATATGCTTCTCAAAAATGCAATCTAACCTACTGTGACATAAAATAGTGCAGTGGTTGCTTGGGTACAAAGGAAGGTTGGGACAGAGTGATGGATTTCAAATGGATATTAGAACAATTGAGGGAATTATGAGCATATTCTCTATCTTAATTTTAGTGTTAGTTTTACAGAGATGTAGATATATATGTACATATATATGTCAAAACTTTTCAAGTTGTATATTTACCTATGTATTCATAAATTAGACACTAATAAAGTTTCAAAAATGCTTTATGCTCTAGGATGGAAGAAAAATAAATAAATAAAAACAATCCAAAAAAGAAATTGTTATAAATCATAAAGCTTGAACTCAAGATTCCATATCAATCCTGCTAACCATACCATTTTTGCTGTCTTCCAATTTCAGTTATTGGAACGGTAATTTTTCTGAATTCTATAGTTTCTCTCCTGAAAATCTTCTTCATTCCTCCTTTTCTTCCATCATCTTATCAATGAATCTCCTTAGCTCTAATTTCCCTTATAACCATGTCTCACCACCTCCTCTGCTAATACCTAAGTACATATTATCAGTGTTTTCTGTCAGCAAAAAGAATAGTCTGAATATCCATTACATTTCTTACCCTATTTTAACTCTTGACCACCTACAATTAATTTTTCAAATGGCACAGTAGCCTTTAAAACTTTTACATATCCTAGGTTTAAATCTTCCCCAAATCATTTCTTTTTAAAAAAATATTTATTTATTTATTTATTTGAGAGAGAGATAGAGAGATAGCTTGAGCACATGGGGGGAGGGGCGCAGAAAGAGAGGGAGAGAGAGAGAGAGAATCGCCTGCAAACTCCCCACTGAATGCAGAGTCCAATGCAGGAATTAATTTTACAACCCCAAGATCATGACCTGAGCCAAAATCTGGAATTGGATGTTTAACCGAGTCCCCATCCCCCAGAAATCATTTCTTTAAACTAAAAATGGGAATCTTTAACATGACCAATAATGTTCTACATACTTGGTCTCAAACCTCCCATATCAACTTTAAATGCTTACTCCTTGGCATGTATAGGCTATGTATAATGAACTTCTTTTAGATCTTCAAGTGTATCAGATTAAATTAAAACTATTGCTTCAGATTCAGATTCAGATTTGCCTCACATTTCTCATGAACTTCTATTCAAACTCTCTCATGTGGCCTTCTCAATACATCCAACCCCCAGTACTCTCTGTCTGGTATTTTTTTCATAGTATTTGTTACTCTTTTAAAATACATTTTTCATTTTTTTGAATATTATATTGCCCATTATAATAGATGCTTTATTAGAGCAGTAACTTTGAGTGTTCCTTTGGTGCAAGAGTGGACAAACTGTGCAAAAACAACAAAAAATCATCCAGAAACAGACACTTCTATGTGATCATTTAATATATGACACAGTTCAGCACAGCAAGGAAAATAGTGATCTCTAAAAATGACAGTGCTGAATTAATTAGGTATTCACATAAAGGAAAAGTATGAGGTACATTTCCTTTATTTTTGTGTGCAAGTTCTAGAAAGAAAGAGAGGATTAAATAATTACTTTTTAAAAGAAATATAAATATTTTATGATTTAAAGTTGACTAGAATTTCTTACTTAGGACATGAAAAGCACTAACCTTCATTATATATATTTTTCTTTTCAAGAAATAATTAACTTCTATTTATCAATAGACACCATTAAGACAGAGGAAAGTCAAGACATAGAGTGAGAGAATATATTTGAAATACAGTAATTTATATTACATAGGATATTATCTAGAATCTATAAATAACTAATAGAAATAAAAGTCATATAAATAAATATGTAAAAGATATAAAATTCAGTAGAAAAACAGGCTAAAATTTGAATAGACATTTCACAGAAAAAGATATCTAAATTATCACTAAACATAGGAAAAGTTCCTCATATTCATTTGTCTTCCAAGGCTTTCAGATGAAAAGCGTAATATGATATCACTCTATATTAGAGGATGGTTAAATGGAAAAACAAAACCAAAACTGAATATAACAAGTTTGATGAGGCTGTAAAACTAATTCACAGTCATAGCTCCTGGATGTTATATAAATTTTGTCAATCATTTTTAAAAACTGGCAGTTTTCTACTGTACTGAACAAATGTATAACTTTGACCTATCAGTTCCATGTCCAGATATATACTCAAAAATTATGTGTATATATGTTCACAAAAAGATAAGAATACAAATATACTAGCAAAAGTATTTAAAGTAACCCAAGTTAAAAACAATGAGATCCACATTAGCTGCTGAATGGGTAAAAATACACTTTGTTATATAAATAAAATAGAATACTACACAGACATAAAAATGAATCAACTACAGCCAAACACAAAAACATGATGAGTTTCACAAACAACGTATTGAGGCAAAGATGCCAAATACAAAAGACCATATACTTCATGATATTATTTATAAAGTTTAAAGACAGTTAAATTATTTTATAGTATTATAAATTAGGAGATTGGATCAGTTAGGAAGTTGAGTGAGTTTTGTAAGAGTTGAGTGAGTATTATAAGAAACGCATCTGAGGAGCTGGTACTGTTTCATATTTTGAATTTGGAATTTTTACTTTATGAAAATTTGGTACATTTATTTAATAAAATGGCATCCATGGAACACTATGCATAAATAGTAGCTATACTAGTATGAATAATTTCACAATACATTCAGGATTTTGCCCCTGAGTTGTATATGACAACAGTCTTGTTAAATATTTTAAATATTTTTCCTGTGACTATTAGTTATGTTATATTATAGTTTGAATTTTAAACAACAGATTTATAAAAACATAAGATTGTGTATTATCCATACACATTTCCTCACAAATCACTTACCCACTAATTTTTAAATATATATCCATCTTTTATAAAATAATTGTTAAAAGAAAAATTATCTGAGGATGTATCTTTAATGAAATTTTTTTTCATATTTGCATCTGTTTTACTGTTTGCCTTTCTGTTAATTCACATATTTTGTAGACCTTTTTATTTGCCCATTCTAAATTTATGTGTTGGCATAAAAACCTGGTTTTTTGAAATAATTTATACATACCAAATACTGATAATCATATTATTAAACATCTTAAGAATTCTTCTTACAACATCCAAAAATAGTGACTGATAAGAGACTGTATATAATCACAATGAGAATTCATTTGATAAACTTCATAAAAAGAAGTAGAATGTATATATGTAGTTTGATTTAAATTACTTATAAGGTAAACAACTAATGGAATAATGTTACAGTAGTAATAACGAGTCTTCTTTTTCCTCCATTTAATTAAATCTGAGTGGGGGCACCTCGGTGGTTCAGTCGGTTAAGTGGTTGCCTTTGGCTCAGGTCATGATCCCAGGGTTCTGGGATAAAGCCCCGCATTGGGCTTCCAGCTCAGTGGAGAGCCTGCTTCTTCCTCCCTCTGCTATGCCACTCTGCCTGCTTGTGCTTTCTATCTCTCTTTCAAATAAATAAATAAAATCTTTTAAAAAACTAAATCTGAGTAGACTTTTTATAATAAAAGAAAAATAAAGGAAACTTAGGGGTGGCTTACTCTTTTTCACTTAGTTATAAATTACAGCTACATGGTAATCTCAAGTTAACCTCAAAGCGACCACCTAGAGATAAAAATTATATAATCATGGGGCACCTGAGTGGTTTAGTTGTTTCAGCAGCCATCTCTTGATTTCAGCTCAGGTCATGATTGCAGGGTCAGGAGATGTAGCTTCACATCAGGCTCCACACTCAGTGCAGAGTCTGCTGGAGATTCTCTCTCTCTCCTTCTGCCCCTTCCCCCATTCATGTGTGGACACACATTCTCTTTCTCTCAAATAAAAAAAATAAATAAAAATCTTTTAAAAAAAGCAGTATACAACCACCAATTGGTGTTATATTTCCACCTCACTTATCATTTTGATTTAGTCATAATATATCAAAAATAAATTATGGAAAATAAGCCATACCAGTTATATGGAAAGAAAATATCTGTATTATCTTATAAAAGACATAATATGTCCATACTATACCATGGCATTTATTGGTGTCATTTTCATGGTGGACATTGTCATGACATGGTATGGAACATTGGATTTTCTCAGAGTATTTTATTTTGCTTTCAATGAGAAATATGATTTTTATGTATGCTATGATAAACTGGCTATAATAATTAGCTCTAATTACAGATCAACCTGGGCAAATTCCATCACAGGTAATTTAGATAGAGCAAATAGGAAGAAATCGTTAAGTTTATTAGCACCAAGATCATTTACAGGGTACACAAAATGAATAGGAACACACTTAGAAGAAATCGTGTCAGTTTATCATTTTTAATTATTTTTTATGCTCGAATGCTTTCTGCTAAGCAAAACAAGACTTTATTAAAACTCCATTGCAAAATTTGAGGTTCTTATTTTCAATATTGTCTTTAGATAATAAAAGCTACATTGTAACTTTTTCATGATTTTGTCATTACAACTGTAAAGTTATATTTTAACATTTCTTTTAATGTTTACTCTTTGCACCTTAATATCAATATTGACATTAATTTTGGATTTCTCTTTTTCTTGTAAAGAATGTATGTGTTATAAATTAACTCTAGGTAATGTTTTATAATATAGTCAAAGTATGCAACATTGATACACAATTGCTCCAGTCACAGGCACAATCTAAATTCTGGGGCAATTCCAAAAATGTAGGAAAAGTGCATTTCTTATTTGGTCCTGCAGAAACTGCCTTGTGTGATCTGTTTATGTCTAGGAAGTTTCTATTATTAAGGCAATTAAAAAGCATGTGGAACATTTCATAAATTGTGTGTCATCCTTTTGCAAGGTCCATACTAGTATTCTCTGTATTGTTCCAATTTTAGTATATGTGCTGACAAAGTGAGTATTATTTTGGCAACTCTTTGTAGAGAAGATAAAAAATAATAGCAAAAATTTCATCATTGCTCACTCAAGGATCACATAAGAATTTCTGCCTGATTTGAGCTCCCTATATAATGTAAATTTTATTTACCTTGGCTAAGTGACTAAAACTAAGGATATTAGAGTGTCCTATGTTTCAAATGCAGATGTGTAAACTTGAACCTCCTCTTAAGCAAGCAATCATTTATCAGTTATATGTTGCAAAAATGTCAACATATTCTAGGATTTATTCAATTTTTATAATCAGATACATTGGCGACAGAGTAGAAAGGTGAACATGCATATTCTGAAAGGTTTGGGGATAATATTGAGACAGCATTTACAGCAAATATCAAATGCATTTAAAATTGCATTTTTTAAAAAATCAAGAGTCTTATCTCCTGCCTCATATTATGTATGTATTAATAAATGCATTAAGTAATGAAAAAACCCAAAAAACTTTTTTTCCCCTAAAAAAACCTAACAACCTATTCCAAAAAAAGCTATATAATAAGGACATTTGGCTTTGCCAGCCACATGATTTCTCATCACTAGAGGGAGAAATATCCAGTTGATGTGTAAACAGATGAGCATGGTTTTATTTCAATAAAAAATTCTTTACAAAGTAATAGGTCATAGTCATATCTGTTCTTATATTCCACACCCAAGCTTGCTTTTACTGCTTCTTCCAACATACTCCCAATTTCCTGTTTCTCAAAGTAAGGAATTTTTAGATCATGCTTCAGAATCAGAGCTGTTTGTTAAACAACTTAGACTGCTGATTTAGAACTATCTGTTCCCAGCCTCGGGATCTACATTTAAGGGGGTTCCTCTAGGCGATATATATTTTTTTTCAAGATTTTGTTTATTTGGGGGGGTGAGGGAGGGAGGAGGGAAAGGGTCCCAAACAGACTCTGCACTGAGCACAGAGCTGATGGAGCTCCCAATCTCACCTCCTTGAGATCACAACCTGAGCTAAAACCAAGAGTCAAAAGCTCAACTGACTCTGCCACCCAGGTGCCCCAATGCGAGCTATATCTTAAAGTCATGTTTATGGATATCTGCTATCGGAAAAGAAGATGCCAGTCCTATTAATTGGGAGTTTTTCTGCTGTTAAGGAATGTTATAGTCTTCTAAAGTTGTAGCCAAATTATAAAAAAAAAACCTAGGTGTCTATCCCCTGATGAATGGATAAAGACAATGTGAATTTCATCACTTGATTTGTTAAGAAAGAGTGAGTTTTTCATTATGATTTGGTTGTATCAAAATCCTCACTTCTAACTTAAAATTAATTTCATGCATTCTTATTTTATTTTCTTGTTATACTGTGTTACAGTATATATATAAGATAAATGCATATATTTATATATATTTACATAATATAATATATATATATATAAAATCTTCCCAAGATAACCAGTATTTTTCCTTGAAATAATATTTGCATAAATTTTAATATTTCTCTTTCTGCTTTTTGTTTTCTTGCATTTGTTTTGTATATCATGGTCCATTCCATTATTTTCAACTATTTATGATATTTAGTATTAACTCATCACTCATGTTTAGTTTGTCTGTATTTGGTTTACTTACACAATTTGCACATTTTGTCATTTAAGTTGTGGATTTTATTCACTTGTGACTAATTTATTTATAAATAAGTTCAGCTTCATTCATTTAATCTTTAGTTTTTCATTTTTTTGTAGTTTCCTTTTTAATATATTAAACATTTATTAATCAAATGTTTTAGTTCATTGTTTCTATTGCTCTATTTTATCTGATGATATTTTGTATAATATTTGTTACTTATTAATAGTTATCAATTTTATGTCATCATAAATTTTTTGTAATTATTAAATAATTCCATTACAAAAAAAAAGAAAGGGGAATGAAAGTTATATATGTATGTGTATGTATGTGTGTGTGTATATATATATATGACAAATATAAGATTTAGATAGTAAATATACTTTGACTTATATAATAAATTTGAAGTATCTTAATGCTGTTCTATGTTACCAAGCAGATCAGTCTTATAATTCTAAGTAAAGTGTTACAGTTGATAAAAACAAAACAAGAAAACCTACTTCTGAGCTGGAATCTTGGAGAGGATTGGCCAGAGAATATTCAGGCTCTGATGGACAGATCCTTAGGGGAAATTGCCCTTGGTCTGAGGCTTCCCTAATAACCTCAGACCTATCACTCTGTCTCTCTCTTTCTTTCTTTCTTTCAGCAGTTTCAATAGGTTCCTTGGCCAGTGTGGATCCCAATTCAGGGCTTGAACTCACACTCTGAAATCAGAACCTGAGCTGAGATCAAGAGTCAGTGCTTTACTGACCAGGTACCTCACCAATAATTTTATTTTGGAATCATGCTCTTCTATTTTTTTTATTGCCTCATATTTATTTATTTATTTATTTAATTTATAGTGTATTATTTATTTCAGAGATAGGCTACAGGTCTGTGACTAATCAGTCTGGAATCATACTCTTAAATCCAACTATAGTTTCCTAACTCTCTCTATATGAATATAAAGGAAACATCCTTTATACTGGGTGAAGTGTGTTTTTTTTATAAGTTTAAATAAATTAAGTATTTTTTTAAAAGATAAAACATCCATAAAGAGTCATAATCAAATAGAAAATACTACCATTATATGAGCTGTCAGCTATGTCCACCAGAAAAAGAAGAATTTCCAATTCATAAATAATTTTACTTTTGATATAGATATGAGAATAAGAGATGGGCTATTAGTACTAATGTCTTCTCTTTATTTTCAAGACACTTTGAAAAATAGATGTCTTTTTAATTTTTAAAACCTTTTGTGCCTATTTTTCATAGTGCAAAATTTTGTGAAAATTTTGGGGAAAAATTATCCAAATCATAAAAATAAAGCAAAAAGTTGGGTGATATACTTACAATATTATATAGTGCCTAAGGTGTACCTAGGGATTTTCTAGGGGAATGCTTTTATTTGATTCACTGTTTACTATTGCTTGTAGCTTCAGACTTAGTGAACTTACATATTAACACAGAGTTTTCCAGATCAAAATGCAAATAACTTATGTCTAGTAGAAAAGATATCTCTAATTGTTAAGGATTGTTGCTCAGCAGAAAATTTGTCAGTTTTGAAATTAATCCAACAATAATATCTTAACTTGCCATTATTAAAGATTTTATAAACATCTAAACACATGTTCTTTGAATCAGCCTTAACAGTTTACTTTTTTCCTTATTATCTCTTTAAGAATAGAATATTTGAGAAGTGGCATTTTATATTTTAAAATATATTATATTGTATTGTATTGTATTATATTATATTATTAAAATTGTATTTTAGCAATTTTGATAGCTCAACCAAGAAGCCAACACAGACAAACCTGACAAATCCAATCAAACAAATCAAACCATGCTGTTTGCCTAATTAATCTGAACCTGTTAAAAACCTTAGATTTGTTTACTCATAAAATAAGCTCTGGTATACCCACTTAAGATTCACTAAGTGAAATAAGTCAAGCAAAGAAAGTCAATTATCTATGGTTTCACTTACTTGTGGAGCATAAGGAATAACATGGAAGACTTTAGGAGAAGGAAAGGAAAAGTGAGTTGGGGGAAGTCAGAGAGGAGACAAAAGATGAGAGACTGTGGATTCTGGGAAACAAACTGAGGGTTTTGGAGGCAAGGGAGGTGGGAGGATGGATGAGTGTTGTGGTGGGTATTAAAGAGGGCACATATTATTGCATGGAGTACTGGGTGTGGTGGATAAACAATGAATCTTGGAACATGAAAAAACAGAATAAAATTAAGATGTAAAAAAAATCTATGAATATAAAAATCAGAAATTTCTAATAAGCTATGCTGAATTATATTTTTGTAAGAAAATGCACAGCAGTAATTGTTTCCTATTTTGTAAATTTGAACATCACTTAGATAACTTAGATGATAGAACTTATTTATTATATCAGATTAATTAATGGATAACCATTGGTTTGCTAATATAAGTCCACTTCTAAGTGAAATGGAATATTTAACATTGATTACTAAGCACAATTTTAATTTTACATACTTTGCTTCTTAAATTTATGCTATTGGGGTCATATTTATTTATATGTTAATTTTTGCCAATATTAAATGGTGAAGATGGAATGTGAATAGTTGTAAAAATTAGTGTTTTTATTGATGAGCTTTGTTTCTGGTAAAATTATTGTGTCTATGGCAGTCAGTATACAATTACCACTCAGTTTTCTAAGTATAAACTAATTACTTTGTTACAATTATAATTACTTTCTTACAATTTCAATCTTTTGGATTAGTGTGCAATAGGTAATAAGATAAATTTTTGTTGTTTTCTAGAAAAAGCAGAATTCTTTTGTCCTGAAATACAATGGAAGTTTTTCCAGAATTAAAAAAGCATAATGAAAGACAAATTCTGAGTATGCATAGCAATTTAAGGGGAGGGAATTTTAAATTTTGAAAATTATACTTTATAGGATTTCAGGTAGTCTAAAAGTAATTTCAAAGGCTGTCTTTACATAACTCAGAAATCAACCTGAAACATTTTGGGAGACAAAATTCAAGCTCTAGCTCCTTGATGTGGAATGACTTTATGGTCACAAAAACAATCTAAGTCCACCAGTATACACCAAGAGAAGTTTAAACAACTGAAGAAGAAAACATGAAAAATGTGAAGAGTTGAAGACAATAGCACCTACCCAAACTAAAGCATAGAGCAAAAAAATAGATAAAACAAACAAAAAATTAAAAAAAAAAATAGCTTCAGAGAACTGTGAGATATAAAGTTGATAGATATTCATGTAATTATTGTCCAAAAAGCAGACAGAGAAAGAGGGAGAGAGAGGGGAGAATATTTCATAACATACTTGATGTTTTTGCCCCAAATTTGATGAGAATTCTAAAACCATAGATCCAATTGGGTAAAATAAAGTCAAGCAGGATAATCATAGATACAAGCACACTGAAGCATATGTTAATTAAATTGCTGAAATCAGTGAAACAAAACTTAAAGTCAGCTAGAAAAAAAAGAAAAAAGCATGAGTACATATAGAACAAATAATAGGGATATCAGACTTCTCATTGGAAACTGTAAAACTGAAGACAATGGGAGGAAAAAAATCAGCCTCAAATTCTATATACATTAAAAAAATTCTCCATAAACAAATGCAAAACCAGGTTGAATTCTGACTTACTTAACTAAAATAATTTATTTCTAGCTGACCTGTACCCAGGAATCTTAAAGGAACTCTGTCACAAGGAAGGAAAATTATGTTAGATAGAAAAGTGAGCTACCAAAGAAATAAAGAAACAGGAAATACAGTTTTTTGGGGGGATGAGGTAGAGTTTTTTTAGTGACCTAACACAATAATTGATTAGCAAAACAAAAGGTAATGAGAATATTTTATAATTTTATAAAATATGCAGAAGATACCTAATCATAGTACCTGAAAGAAGAAAAAATTGATGCATATTCTTATAGATATTAAAATTCCATGTGAAATAATAACCCTTATAGAAAGTAACAAGTTAAAGATGCATAAGGTAACCCCAGAGCAAACAAAAAAGCAAGAGCTGAAATACCAAGATTAGAAACTCAATGGAATAACAGTAATATAATATTCATTGAAAAGAAGAAAGGATAGGACACCTGGGTGGCTCAGTCAGTTAAGCCTCTGACTCTTGGTCATGATCTCAGGGTCATCAAATCAAGCCCCAGGTCCATCTCTGTGCTCACTGGAGAGTTTGCTTGGGATTCTTGGGAAAATGCAAGTCAAAACCACAGTGAGATTTCACCTCACAGCTATCAGAATAACAAGGGTTGGCAAGATGCAGAGATAAAGGAGCCCCTGTACATTGTTGGTAGAAATGTGAATTTCTACACCCATTGTGGAAAGACATATAGAGTTTACTCAAATAATTAAAAATTGAAATACCATATGATTTAATAATTCTACTACTGGGTATTTACACAAAGAATATGAAAACACTAATTCAAAAAGATATGCACCCCTATATTTATTGCAGCATTACTTGTAATAGCCAAGATATGAAAGCAACTTAAGTGTCCATCAATTGATGAATAGATTAGGAAGAAGTGATATAAATATATGATGGAATATTAAGCAGCCATAAAAAATGAGACTGTGTCATTTGAGATATGGATTGACCTAGAAGGTATTATGCTAAGTAAAATAAGTCAGACTGAGAAAGACAAATGCCATATGATTTCCCTCATAAATGGAATCTAAAAAATAAAACAAATGTATAAACAAAAAGCAGAATCACATCTATGAATACAGAAACCAAACTGATGGTTGCCATAGGGAAGTGGTGGGGGGAGTAATGGGCAAAATAGGTGAGGAATCACACTTTAAATTTATAGATATACTGATTAAAAATGAAATGATAAAAAAGTACATATCATGGGAACACTACTTATACCAAATGATACATGATATGATTTTGTGCCAGAAAAGTTTCAAAATACATGAAGCAAAAAAGGACTGAACTGAATGTAGAAGCAAAAAATCTATAATTATAGTTTTAAATTTCAATCCTCTTTTCTCAATAATGGTAGAATAAGTAGGCAGAAAATCAATGAGGATAGAAAATACTAGTATAATACAATTGAACATACTAGCTTAAATGGCATTTATATAGCACTCTACTCAAAAACAATAAAATACGTTTTTTCCAAGTGCACATATAATATTCACTGAGACTGACCACATGTCCGATTATAGAATATCTCAAAAACTAAAAAGAACTGACATTTTACAGAGCATGTTTCATAAATGCATGGAGTTAGACATAAATAACAAAAATAAAACTTGAAAATCCCCCAATACTAAAAACAACAACAACAACAACAAAAAACTAAATATATGTGTAAGTAATGTATGGTTCAAAGAAGAAATAGCAAAGGAAATTTGATAGCCTTTTAACAAGAATATAATGAAAACAAAGCATATCAAAATACGTTATGTGACTAAAACTATACTTAGGAAAAAATGTATAGCTCTAACTGCTCATATTCAAAGGTAAAAAAAGATCATTAATGATTCACATTTCTACCTTAAAAATCTAGAAAATAAGTCAAATTAAATTCAAAGTAGAAAGAAAATAATAATATATATGAAGGGAAACTCATAAAAGCTAACAAACAGTAGAGAAAAGGCAATAAATCAAGCTGATTCTTTGTAAAGAATATGTATGTTCAAGCACAAGATGCTATATAATACATGTTATATATGTATTCATGTGTATATATTGATGCATTTGATATATGTTATTAAAATAGATGTAAATATATATAAATATATAAATGTGTGCATACATACACGCACTTGAAACTGAAAACACTAAATGTTTACCCATATAAAAATGAATAAAGAAAACATAATAAACTCATATCACTCAGTGATAAGATGTGACCATATTTGTTCATTTTTAGATCAATTAAAAATATTATCCCAAGGGGCACCTGGATGGCTCAGTTGGTTGAGCATCTGCCTTTGGCTCAAGTAATGATCCCAGGGTCCTGGAATTTAGCCCCACATCAGGCCCCCTGCAGAGGGAGCATGCTTCTCCCTCTCCTCTCCACTTGTGCTTCCTCCACTCTCTTTCTCAAATAAATAAATAAAATATTAAAAAAATATTACTCAGAAAGAAAGAACTCAGATATCCATAATATTCATATGTATGAGTATATATTTGTCCCATATATATAAATTCTAGGAAAGAAAATTGATAGTGACAGAAAGCAGATAAGAGGACATCTATTGCTGGAATTAGTAGGTTATTTATTATATAGGTGTACAAAGAAGACTTTTGAAATGATAGAAATATTCTATATCTTTACTGGGGTTGTGGCTACACAACATTTTTTTGACATTGTCAAAACTCAATGTCTACAAACTTAGAATATGTGCAGTGGATTACATATAAATTATTTCCCAATAAAATGAATTAATATAAACAAAATTTTTATGTATCAGGTAATGTGCTTGACACTATATTATTTAATATCAACATTACTTTCCAGGTGGGTATTACTATTATCCCTTTAAAGAAGAAAACTGAATCTCAGAAATGTTAATAAATAGCCTTAGCTTTTCATTTGATAACATTTTGGGATCCAGGATTCCAATTCAAGAAAAGGCTAAAATTATTATGGTATCAATCTGTTTGATACTTCGGTCTGTTCTTTTTTTTGGTAGAAATTGTGAAACAAGCCTAGAATATCTATTGATAACCAAAATGGACACTAAGGCGCTATAGAGATCCTTTGTTATAGCAAGTATTGAAGGAAAGAATGTATTTTCTTATATTTGTTTCTTTAATCTATCTCCAGTGGTAAAACTCAGACTGGATATTATTGTTGTTTTTGCTGCTATAATAATAATAACAATAATAATATAGTAATAATATACTTATAGAATAATACTATGTAATAATTATTATTCTATAATAGTACTATATTATTATTAAGTTTGAGAAAGGGTAAATTAAATATGATGAAAATGGGTCAAGAAAGATAGAACTTTCTTCTTAGAAGATAGATTGGCCTCATGAACTTATATACAGACTATTCACTTGCTTAGGTTATATTTAGTTAACAAAAGTGGTTCAAGGCCAAATTAGTCTAGTGTTTGCATTGATTTTGGATAATCATCACAAAATAAAGCATAAATAACACACACACAAATTTAAGAAAAAAATAAAATGCAGTTTATGGTTCCTACCATATTGTCACCTGACAATGTGAAAGCCTATCTTGCAAAATAAAATTTGATAGAAGTGCGATAAGATACAAATCATTTCTGTTCCTGAACTTTGGCTACTAATTTTATTCCTGTGGTTTCCATTGCCAAAATGTGAAAAACAAAAACCAACAAGACAAAATAAAAACAAAAAGCTGTGAAGAAATCAGTTTGTATCAAATACTAACTTCTACTTTCTGGGTATATAGAGTCAAATTCTATGCTATTACACTTATTTAAAGACTGAAGTCAGGGTGTTTGGGTGGTTCAGCCAGTTAAGCATCTGCCTTTGGCTCAAGTCATGATCCCTGGGTCCTGGGATCGAGTTCTGCCTTGGGCTTCCTGCTGAGCTGGGAGTCTGCTTCTCCCTCTTTCTCTCTCCTCCTCCCTCTCATGCTTTCTCTCTCTCTCAAATAAGTAAATGAGATCTTTAAAAAAATAAAGACTGAGGGGTGCCTGGGTGGCTCAGTGGGTTAAGCCTCTGCCTTCACCTCAGGTCATGATCCCAAGGTCCTGGGATCAAGCCCCACATCAGGCTCTCTGCTCAGCGGGGAGCCTGCTTCCCCCTCTCTCTCTCTGCCTGCCTCTCTGCCTACTTGTGATCTCTGTCTGTCAAATAAATAAATAAGATCTTAAAAAAATATATAAAGACTGAAATCAGTCTGAATTTTCCAACTAAAAACTCATCCCCAAGAAAGCTAATCATACATTACAATGTAATTCTAGCAGTACTTATTTTCTTAACATCATATTCTTTGAAAGTATAATGAAATTTTCACAAAAGTCAATGCCTATAGCTAAAGACATTGACAACATAGACACAGGAGTACCCAAAACCAAACAGCAAGTCTTATTTGTGGAGAGGGGTGATAGTTTTTCATCCAGCATGTTTAAATTCCTACCATGGAAGAAATTACTCACTGTCCCCATCTGTTTACGTGACTAGGAAACACTCAACAACTGATGGGCAGATGTCTGCACACTCATATATGCAAACATATGAGTTTGAGGAAGTCCTATTGTTCAAGTTTAGCACTGCTTATAGGTTATATTCTGAAACCAGTCTTGAGCAAATTGCCAGGAAAAAAAAAAGTACACTTCAACATAGAGAGTTTTGACTTTTTAAAGTTAATTTTGATTGAGTTAAACAGTAAACCCAAAAGCATAATAAACAATTTAATAAAGTCTAGGTTATACTGAAATGGTTCTGCTGTTAAGTAATGTGTAATCATGAGAAAGTATAATTTCCTCTCTAGGATATGATCTTGCTATTTGTAAAATAAATAGTCTAGAAAGAGTAAGATTTATTTGAAATCTATACTTCAATGATTTATGTGTTATTTTTGCTCAGTCTCTGGATGAGTGCTGATGTGGTTCATGTGATGTCATGAAATAGGACATACACTATCATTTTCCCCTAGTTTTTTTTTTTTTTCATTTTCCCCTAGTTTTAAGGAGAAATCTAAGTTTTATTCTTTTTTATTCTAATTTTTTTGCAGTGGGGGTGGAGAATAGGAGCTTGCTTCTACTTGTCTAGGAAGAAGCAATAAAAAAATGTGGAATCAGGATTTGTGTTTCCAATAAACTTCTGAAGTAGGAATCCATTAGATAAAATCTCTGAATTTTAATATCCAGGTTATTTTTTTTAAGATTTACTCATTTATATGTTTATTTATTTATGAAGAGAGTGGGGGTGGGCAGGGCATCGGGGACAGAGGAGGATGGAGAAGAAGAAAGAATCCTAAGCAGACTATGCTTGCAGCCCAGAGGAAACCAGACACAGGACTTGATCTCACAACCCTAAAATCATGACCTGAGCTAAAATTAAGAGTCTGACACTTAATGACTAAGCTACCCAGGCACCCTCTCCAGGCTGTAGTAGATAGAACTGACAGCTTATGAATTGAAGAAAAGATTGTAAAACAGAGTAACACATGGAAAATTACATGAATGAATGAATTCAAAATTCATTCCTAGTCCAGTTTTTTCTATCATCTTAATAAAAGTAAGAAAAAAAGTACGTTAACATCTGAGAATGCAGAAAAAAGTTAATATATTTATCCTGTGGATAAAATAATTAAAATGAAAATAAGTATATTGAAATTGGATGATGTAATTAAACAGAATTTATGCTGTAACAGACTGGAAAAGCTAAATAATTTTTTTAGGGCCAGATTTAAAAGATAGACTGAAAACGTTAAAGAAAAATGAAGTAAAGCTTAGCTTAATTACCAAAAGTTTTTAGAAAAACACATGCATATATGGAGATCTCTTGAAAATCTTTATTCTAAGAAAACAACACAACCTGTTGTTTATGTATCAGAGAAGCTGATGAGAAATGGAAGGTACACACATGGGAACATTTACCCTTAGAAGAAAATAATCATGTACTAGTTGGGGAACAACATCTGCTGAGCGCGCTGCTAACTATCACTTGTGTCACCCAGAAGAGGAGGAAACGCATCAGGGAAAACAAGCAGCATCGATATGGCCCAAGTCAAATTAACAAAGTGGATTCTTTGGAATAATAAGGATTTCTAGCATTGGAGTCATATTTGAAATTAAGGTGTTTTCTGTAAGGTAATGAAAGAAAGTCTAGCAGTATTTTACCAAGAATAATTGATTCTTCTTTTTTGGATATTCCTGGGACCATTTTATAAATTCACTTCAAGGATTCTATTCCTCAAATTTTACCATGCCACCCCAGGTGCTTGAAATCAACAGTCAATTCTAAGCAGTTAATTCTAAATTAAATTCTGTATTAGCAATTCTTCTATTTTTAGTATTAAATGAGCTTAAATTGTGCCATTGCTTCTTAATACTTTCATTCCAAGGAATGAGCATAACTGTTCTAGCTTTCTGGAGACTCAAATTTAATTTGCAAATAAATAATAAATCCACAAAATAGTTTAAATTTTTATTATGATTATATTATAAATACACAGAAAACATGAATGAATAAATGCATTAGATTATAATAGTGATAAAATACAAATCCATGTATCAATAATCAAGCTGAAGATATAAAACATTACAGTAACTATGAGCATCACAAAGTACCCATTATTAATTGCATGTCTTCTATAAAGACAAGATTGTGCTGATTTTGTCTTTATCCCTTCAAAAATAATGCTACTGTACATGAATAATAACTTTAATTTTGTAGGCTCTTATACTTCACAATAAAAAAACTTTTGGCAGATAAAATTTATCAATTTAAACACAACTCTTATCTTGATGATGCAGTAAACAAATAGCATGAGTCTCTATGTTTTTGCTATTTGAATTCTTAGTCATCCTGGTAAGGAGGAAAGGAAGCAGGTTCCTCACTGAGCAGAGAGCCCAATGTGGGGCTCGATCCCAGGACCCTGGGATCATGACCTGAGCCGAAGGCAGAGACTTTAACCCACTGAGCCACCCAGGCGCCCCTTGAACATTTTTTTAATAATAGGTTTTATCTGTTAAAATACCTGTTGTGATCTTTATTTTTCTGGAGTAGGCCTTGACTGATACACCATGGTTGAATTTCTTTAACAATAATCTTCATAAATTGATATTTGTCTTTCACAGTAATATAGCTTCAGGTGAATTTGATTCTATTTAACTGAAGCCAGTATAAAAACATTGTTATGGTTGTTCCTGTTCAAAAACAAGTTTCTCTGTTCCTTTAAACTTTGAAATTTATTGAATGAAAAATCAAAATGATGTTGGGACTGAAATTTTGATGGGATGATTGCGCTTCACAGTTCTCACAATAAAGCATGGCACAATGCATGAGGTTTATAAAAGATCATAATCCATGTCTAAACATTGATTTAAGTTAGCAGGGTTTTATTTGAGAATACAGTATTTTTAATAGATGATACAAAATGGAACAAAAACAGTACTTCTTCTTTCTACTTCTGTGTATTTTGTGGGTAAACCTGTAGACTGCCTTAGAAAGAAATCTTATTTATACTCTGCCTCCTTATTACATGTTAAATTAACAGGTTCAGGAAATATATCATTTATAACAATAACAACAAAAACATTGAAAAGGCCAGTAGCATTAGTATTTTTCTAAAACTACAAACCATTAAAAAGGAAGAACATAGGGGCGCCTGGGTGGCTCAGTAGGTTAAAGCCTCTGCCTTCAGCTCAGGTCATGATCCCAGGGTCCTGGGATCAAGCCCCGCATCAGGCTCTCTGCTCAGTGGGGAGCCTGCTTCCCTTCCTCTCTACCTCTGCCTGCCTCTCTGCCTACTTGTGATCTCTCTCTTTCTGTCAAAAAATAAAACCTTTAAAAAAAAAAAAAAGGAAGAACATAGGAAAAATAAGTAAATTTTAAGCCAGCAAATGCTGATGCAAGACTTTAGAAGGTTATTTAAGTGACATGAGTGCATAAGTCTAACATCTCAGCATATTATAATGACACTGCAACATTTTCTTAACTAATAAGCAAATAATTGATAGAATTCATTTACCTTTGGAATGTGCAAACAGGCACACACACAGATACACACATTTTTGACATTATCTGAACAAAGTCAAATGTATAACCTATAACCCAGCTATCCCACTTTTAGGATTTATCCTATAAAAACTCATTGTCCAGTGTGCATATACAATGTGCTTAAAGCACTATATATAATAGCTTCAAAATAGTAACAACCTGAACATCTAGTGGGAACAGTGGAAGAGATAAAGAAATTACAGTATATTAATAGAGTGAAACACTATTCAGGAAGACACCCAAGAGAACATATGGTATGATTTTCATTATGTAAGTCCTCAAAACCTGTCAAGACATTATAGTGTTTAACTGTAAAAAATAAACAACAACAAAAAAATCCTGTCCAAATAGTTTTTATAGTTCTTTATTATTGTTCTTTAAATGTGTATTTGTGGGACACCTGGGTGGCTCAGTTGGTTAAGCAGCTGCCTTCGGCTCAGGTCATGATCCCAGAGTCCTGGGATCGAGTCCCACATCGGGCTCCTTGCTTGGCGGGGAGCCTGCTTCTCCCTCTGCCTCTGCCTGCCATTCTGTCTGCCTGTGCTCGCTGGCTCTCCTCTCTCTCTGACAAATAAATAAAATCTTTAAAAAAAAATGTGTATTTGTTGTATATACTATTAATATAGATGTTATTTTCAAAATATTATCTTATACATAAACTAATTTTGATGTTGAAATTTTTAGTTTTTAATTTCAATTTAATTTTTAAAATATCCATTTTCACTTTTGTTTTAAATTTTATTTTTCAATTTTATTGAAGTGCAATTTGTATGCAGTTAGACACACAAATTTTAAGCTTACAGTTTGAAGAATTTTGGCAAATGAACATGTCTATAACTATGGTTATGTAAATATATAACACGTGTAACTTTAATCCAAAATAGACAATTCCATCACACCAATTTTTTTTTCCCCTCTTTGTAATCATACCTCTCTACACACACACCATCCCAGGTAACAACTGATCTAATATCTGTCGATAGAGATTGATATAAATGGAATTATATAATACATATTCTTTTATGACTGGTTTCTTTTTTTAAGCATGCTTTTGAGATACATCTAGGTTCTGTAATATATTAGCAGTTATTTTATATTGTTAAGTAATCAATTAATTTTTAGAAGGAAAAGGATAAGCAGTTTGTGGTACTGGAATTTTGAGACTTTTTTTAGTTCGGGAGTATTATAAACAAAGCTACATTGAATATTTATGCAAAAAATGGATATAAATTCTTGTTTTTCTTCTGTAGTTACCTAGGAATGGAATTCCTGGGGCATATAGAAAGTACAGATTTAACTTTTAAGAAACTACCAAACTCTTTCCAATGAGATTGTACCATTTTACACTCTCATGAAAATGCATGTAAGTTTTAATAACACTAGATCTTAGAGAATATTTGGTATTTTTTATTAAGGAGATGTAGGAGTGTAAAGAGTTTTTTAATTAAAAAAAAACTTTGTTTTATATATATATATATGTGTGTGCAAATATTGTGTCCTAATTTATGGCTTATTAAAACTTTTCACAAAAGAGTATTTTTTTTCAGAGTATTTTTAGGGTAGAATTTATTTTGTAACTTTCATGAAATCCAAATGATTTTTAATTGTATATCCTATGTAAAAATTATTTGATTAAACAAGCCAGGAAGATTATCTTCCAATTAATATTCCAATATTTTGTCAAATATTTATACACTTTTTCCACTGGGTATGGTCCAATATTAATACTAGATTCTCAAAAGGAGCTATGATCCCCAAATTATCAACAGGTTCAAATAAAGTATTCTCTATCATCAATTAGGGTGCAGCTTACTGTTCCTTTAAGAATATTTTCTCAGTCCTAAAATTTATATGGAACCAGAGAAGACAAATCCTGCCCATGAATCAGGCACACGCGCACGCACGCACGCGCGCGCGCACACACACACACACACACACACACACACACACACTGAATTGAAAATTTACTCAGTTATATTAGCAAAGACATGGACACTATTGGTTTATGGGAAATAAATAAAGTATTAAGAATAATAACTTCCAGGGGCACCTGGGTGGCCCAGTCATTAAGCATCTGCCTTCAACTCAGGTCATGATCCAGGGTCCTGGGATCTAGCCCGTGTAAACTCCCAGCTATGTGTGTGCTCTGCTTATCCCTCTCCCACTCTCCCTGCTTATGTTCCCTCTCTTGCTGTGTCTCTCTGTCAAATAAATAAATAAAACCCTTAAAGAAAAGAAAAAAAAAAAGAATAACAACTTCTGTTTGCTTTCTTCTGCTTAATTGGAAGAATTCAGTTAGTCAGGTAGGTTATAGAGAGAAGCTTAACTCTTCTATTGTCATGTGAGAAGAAGCTGTGAGACAAAAACCAGTGTAAGGTGGTCATAAAAGAATTGTACCTTGCCAATTCAATAGAGAAACCATGATAGTCAGAATTCCAATCCTATTTGGTACTAGAATTTCAGAAAAGTGCTTACAATAGAGCAAGACTTCCTAGGTCAAACATCATTTAATGAAAATAAAAGCAAAGGTATAGGCATGAATATAATGGGGATATTTTATAGCAGTTTACAAAATATACAAGACAACTCTGATTAGAATGACAAAATGATTTTGTATTCCTCTAGTCTTTGTGATTCTTATTTTTTTTAAATGTATTGACATTTATTGTAACATGGAAAAATGTTATATATTTGTTAGGTTTGGTTTGATGGGTGGGAGCTGTTATACTGTTCAAGTTACACAAGAAGTTTTTGTTAAAATTGTATTATTTGTTGGTACACTTTGTGCATATACTTAATTAGATGGTTCTGGTACATACTTTATAATGACTTTCTTTCCTATATTGTTTTGCATTGTTTATTATTACAGGGAAAGTATGAAGAGAACTGAAGTTACAAGAGAGATTTTTAACCTGTTGATAAATCAGTATGAAGAGAACTAAAGTTAGAAGAGAGGTAGATTTTTAACCTGTTGGTTAATCGGTGACATACTAGGCTGACAGTCTTGTGAATGAGCCATGGGTTTATATCACACTGTCCCCACTGTCCATTTAAATAACACAGAATCACTGAATTTGAAATGGGCTGTCGTACTGATATTTCTGTTTTTGTTCACATCTGTAACAAAATTGATAGCTTCACATTGTGCATTTGTGTGACAGTTACAGTGGACTTCCCTATGAGGAAAAAAGAGCCTTAACAACAATAAAATACCTAGCACTGTGTACCTTCCATGTATATATATATATATATATATATATATATATATATATACATTCATACATATATATTTTACTCTCAAAAGCAACTACGCTTCATCTTAACACAAGCACAGGGATTTCAGCTAAAGAACACATAATATGACTTCAAACAAATTGAATGAAAAAGCCTAGCAGAATGTCAGGTATATACACCCATCTAAAAAGGAGAGGATATCATTTTAAGAAGTTGAAAAGAATAAAATTAATTCTATTTCAAATTATTTTCTACTGTTTCTTTGGCATTTCCTTTCTTGATGCTTGAGATTTTATGCCGGGGTATATTTTATATTTATCATCAAAAAATATCATTGTATATAGATAATATCCTAGAAAAAAAGACACTTTTCATGTGTAGAGAACTTTATATTTAACTAGACCATTTTTTCATATATTACTTATGCAAATTATCAAGTTACTTTTACGAAGTATAATTAAATGTATTTGTAAGAAGGAAACCAAATTATAGACTATTTAGCCACATAATTATTAGGTGCTGTACTTTGTAAGCTGTCATATCCTAAAGAAATATTTGTCTTGTCCTTGAATGAGAAGTCATCAGCTTATATCCAAATTGCAATGTTCATTAAAGGAAAAAGTGAGTCAGGAACAAAAATCCATCTTTTTTATTACATTTCTTTTGGCTTCAAAGACCAACATTTACAAATGATTTCATTACATAAGATTATATTTTCCCAGACTGTTTTTGGTGTTATCACTGTAAAGGATCATGGTCAATACCTGAAACACTAATTAGTCACATTACAAATTTGTGGCCCCACTCATCTATGGAGAGTTTGAGGGACTAACAGGGCTGGGAAAAGTTCAAATTCTCACTTCTGACTATGTAGCCTCAACATTACTTTTTTTTTTTTTTAAGATTTTATTTATTTATTTGTCAGAGAGAGAGAGGGAGAGAGAGCAAGCACAGGCAGACAGAATGGCAGGCAGAGGTAGAGGGAGAAGCAGGCTCCCCGATGAGCAAGGAGCCCGATGTGGGACTCGATCCCAGGACGCTGGGATCATGACCTGAGCCGAAGGCAGCTGCTCAACCAACTGAGCCACCCAGGCGTCCCTCAACATTACTTTTAGTTTCCTGTAAGTTTTCATTTTACAAATCCTGTAAAATTCCAGAGAAGGAGCAATATAGGTAACAGACATTAAATTAAACTTAGGGGAAGCATTATGAATATATTTAGTATTTGTAATACGATAAGTCCTCATAATAAAGCCTACATCAGGAATGATGCTGAATGTGTAAACATACAGAATGTGTAAACATACAGTGAGTGGCAAGACCAAGATATATATTCTCACTCTAGATTCCATGACACTTCTTTGCCATGCAGTCATTTGTTCATTGCATTTAAATCTTCTTGAAGTATCACGTTTTAGGCACATCTGTGGCTCAAGGTAATAAGCGATAAAGTTATAAAGTGATAAGTGATATATAAGTGATATAAAGTGATACTTTGAAGAGCCATATAAATGAGTCCACATAGCATTAAAATCATATTATGAACAAAGATCTGTTGCAGGTATCCACATTTGAAGTGGCTGAGTCCTCCAGAGCTCCTCCTTCCTGTAGCAGAGCCATAGCCATGTAGCCGTGGAGGGTAAGTTCAGCACTGGCTTGATCTCGTGGATAACAAAAGGGGTACACAGCAGAGAAGAACATAAGTGGGATTTAATTAGAAGCTAGAGGAAGACTGAAGGCCTGTGACAAGAATAAATCAATATTTTGACCATGGGACTTTCCAGAAGCTCTGCTGCTATTATAATAGGAAACTGGCACAAACAACTGTCTTCAGAGGTTTTTACAAGCTGTGATGCACTCTTTGGGTCCTGGCTCATAGAAGAGCTTTTGACATTCTATTACAGCACCGACATCTTTCTGCCCATTAAAATGGGAAAAATACAATGATTCTTCCACTGTGGTTTTTCTTAGAAATATCCTCTACATTCTGTAGACATGAAAACATTAGATATAAAATGGCTTGGAAGTAGGAGCATGGTAAAATATAGACTCACTGAAAGCCAGTAGGAGGTTGAAATCTGTATGACATCTTTCATGTTTGAATCATTTGGAAGTGTTTTTGATTAAATAAACTGTAGAGCTATATACAGCTTTTAACATAGGGATACATTTAAATATATTATCTATGAATATAGACTTTCCCGTGTAGTTCAATTAAACTCTTTTACTTTAACAAATTGGTGAATATTACTAATTGCCAAATACTAGAAATAAGGAAAAGCAGGGCTTGTGACTAGGATAGATATCTATAATTATCTTTGAAATTATTGATATCCTCTTTAGATTTTTTTCACCTCATAAAAAATCACAAAGTAAATTCTGCTTTGACTTCAGACCCATTTATAAGCATATGCTATTAATTTTCACAAGGACTATCACCATAATATTATTATTATTATTCTGTTATTTCAAGTGTGCTGTGATTATTTTGGCCTGAGAATTGTAGGTATAAAATTTAAGCTTTCTAACCAGGCTGTATTCTCTAGTTCCTGTACTGTGGCACAAGGTCCTGCTCTCTCAGAACCAGTCACTGAGCTAAGAACAAGTTACATCACATAAATTAAACACTTATTCTGTTCATAGTGGTGTGTGACATCATTGGTGGTTGTGAAATAATTATATGTTTACTCAGGTATCAGGAATCCTCATTTAGCTAGTGTTTTCAATACACTGTTTTCCTAGTACAGCAATTTTATTAATGTCGAAGACTTTATTTGTCAATGATTGACTTCTGTGGTCACTCATAGAGCCAAATAAAAAATGAATTTGCAGATATTAGGAAACTAAGTTAAGTTATGATAAATATTTTTATACATTAAATGTGATATTAAACATGTGGTGAACCTGATGTGGCATTTTGGAAAGTGCATCTTACATGTGTCCAGTAAAAAGGAGCACATATATGTTAGTAATGTTTCAGAGAGTATCTTTGTCCTGCTTAATGTTTGACCTCTTTTTCATACCCATTCATGAGACTACCTGTTCTCATCATGATAATCTCATATATTACTACTAATAAGAAATATTTAGGAACTATGCTTTTTTTTTTTTTTTTTAAGACAGAGATAGAGGGCAAGTGGGGGTGGGAAGAGCAGTCTCCAGACCCCAGTGCAGAGCCCTATTAGAAGCTCAATCCTATGACCTTGAGATCATGACCTGAGCTGAAATCAAGCATCTGACTCTTAACTCACTGAGCCACCCAGGCATCCCTTTAGGAACTATTCTTGATTGTGATTTGCCCTTCCAATTTCTTTCTTTATTTCCACATTACATTGCAGGGACCTTGACTTCCCTACCTATTAAATATTTTTTTTCCCACAAAGAATTTATCTAAAAACAAATGAATAATAGGAATATACTAAAGGACAATTATATTAATAACAGTAACAATGAAAATAGTTTCTCTCCTTTACTATGGGTCAGGCATGGTTATATGTTAGTGATTTAGGTACTTTATATAATTTAATCACCAAGATGTAGGCACTGTTATTATGTTTATTGGGAAATGAGGAAACAAGGCTATAGAAAGGTTACATGATTTCTCAATTATGAAAAATGGCAGAGCCATAATTTGTACTCAGGTTGACCACATTCCAAAGAAAATGCTATTAGCCAAATAACCAAAGTGTCTTCTCTCAGTTATTCTGATCCAATTTCTAGGGAAGGACTTGTTCCTATTCTTAACCAAACAAGTCATTTTTTCATATTAAGCAGACCACCCAACAATAATTCCCCCGCCCCTTTCTCCTTTATTCCCAAAGCATCGATTTTCTTCAGCTAACACCCTCATCTTCATATTCAGAGGGGAGAATTTTTTGTTGCTATTGTTTTGTTTTGTTGCATATTTAAGAGAATGCTATCTCTCTCTATCCTGATAGTGATAAAGGAAAGTGTGCCCTCCAGTCATCATAGGCAGACATTTATTTATTTATTTATTTATTTATTTATTTATTTATTTACTACAACATGAATCAGCAGTAGAATGAGGCCAACACAGACAACTGTGGAACAGGAAAAAGGAGAAGACTTGACTCTGATGACAGACTTTGGTCTGAGGAAGGAATCTTGACCCACTAATTATTTCAAGCTTGGAGTCCACTCTACTCCTTTTATTCCCCATTGTTTTCATTAATCTCTCCTAAGTATTTTACTTCTAACATAATTTTGAGAGTCAAAAATAGCATCTTTGATATAATGATACATTGAAAACCCAATATAATTCCTGCATAGTGAATCAAAGTTTCTCATAAAACAATAACATTTCTTGTTTGTAATGACCCCTTCTTTCATAGGCTGAATGAGGTAAGATTGTCAGCAGCTAGAAGACAAAAATAAGCTGAGATACAAACCTTATGTTCTCAGTCAGATCCCTGAATTTACAGCACATAATAATTGTTTTAGTCTCAGGTGAACCTGTAGCCCTGAAGTTATCTTTATTTTTTTAATATTTTAAAAACATTTTTATCTTTAAAAATAATCTCTACAACCAACATGGGGCTTGAAGTCACAACCCAGAGATCAGGAATTATATGCTTCATTGACTGAGCCAACCAGGCATCCCTGAAGTTATCTTTTAGTGCAATTTCAAAAAATCAAACCAGTCAACAGATTTCTATCCCTCCTAGCAAAACGTAACTAGCTGATACCTGTAAAAACTGTTGGACAATGAAAATTCCCAATTCCCTTTGGCTTCTTTTTATGAAGACGGACCTTCAGCACTAGCACAAAAGACAACACTCAGCATGTCTTCCCAATTTAACCTGGGGACCCTTGATCCACTGGCATGTGCCATTGGCAACCTTTGTTGAAATAGTCTGCTCCAGGGCAACTGGATAGATTAAACATGCTAAGCATGCATATATTATTTTCTAGGTGATTCTATATGGTGTGTGTATGTTTTATGTCTGTATTTATATCAGTGAGAACAAGAGTTTAGATGCTATGCTGAAGTGGTACATTTTATAACTCTACCTCATAGCTTATTTTTAAACTACTCTAATTTGGGAATCTTTCTTTCTTTCCTTCTTTTTTTTTTTCTTTCCTTCTTTCCTTCCTTCTGTCTTTGGGATTTAATTTACTTAACAGAGTGACAGCGAGAGAGGGAACAATAGCAGGGGGAGTGGGAAAGGAAAAAGCAGGCTTCCCACTGAGCAGGAAGCCTGATGCGAGGCTTGATCCCAGAACCCTGGGACCTGACCTTGCCAAAGGCGTATCACCAGCTGCCCCGATTTGGGGATTTTTTTTTACCTTTAGACACAAAAGCACCCTAACTGATACTATGAAGAAAAAAATGTTGGCTTAAACATAAAATACTTCCTTATTCCTTATACATTTTAACCACGGCTCTGTTACTTTGCACCAGCTCTTAGTTCCTCCAGGTCTTGTGTTTCCTCTCTTTTTTTTTTTTTTCCTGTTTGGATATTCTGGATGTATTACACTCACAAATTTCTCTCAATCTGCCTAATGCTTGCTGTACTTCTTCCTGCAATCTTCACTATACAGATGTATCAAAACTCTGGCTCCTCGTGGCTTCTTTTAACTTTACAGATCCTTAAACTTGATGTGGCTATCCCCAGTCTGGCTGTTGCTACTCACAACCAAAGACAACCCTCATAGAACACCCTATCACAAATATCATAACATATTTCACTCATTTGGGAAGATAAATTATAATTTTTAAAAAGCATGATTTCTAGAAGATGTAATAGCTTACAGAGTTGCTATTCTTTTTATCATCTTAGGTATACTAACAACATTAATGTTTGTGATCCTAAATTAAAGGCCAAATGGAAATACAGACAGTGGCTACTTAAGTATTTTTTGAATTATATTAGGGATGAAAAAAAAAAGATGTGGGATAAACAATTTAGCAATGTATGCTTAATTTTGACTCTTTTGTTTTTCCCCATAAAACAAGAGTACAGACTTTAGAAATGCTATCTATGTAGATATTCTTGATATTCTTGATGCTTCAATTCTTAAATCTTCTTGGCCTCTTGTACTATTCAAGTCTCCTTTTCTTTCTAAATACTGTGTTTTATCTTTTCATAAGATCGATAGATTGCTATATTTTTTCCATTATAAATTCTTAAGTTATTTCTTCATTATGGACTAGTTCCTTATTACTTTATTATACTTAATAATTAAATTTATAAATGACCCCCTTATGAGTCTCACATTAAAAATACACTACAGTTAAAAATATAATAAACATTAAAATGGAATAAAATATTAAAAAGCTTAGCAAACTGGCATCAATAAACCAGTGTGACAGAATGTCTCTCATCCTGGCTGCTAAGTAGGAAGACGACTGTAATCACATTTGATAGTTCCTTCTTTTCAAAGGTTGTTGCTTCTGTTTCAGTGCTTTCAGAAGCTTTGTAAGCTTCTGTTTTCTTGACTATTACTGGTCATTTTGTCATTTTGAAGTATGAATAGAAAAAAAAATTCTGGACTTTACAATATTTGAATGAAGAACTGGCTCCTTAAACAAAATGACATTAGTAAATGTACTTAACAGTGTTTTAATAGCTAAATTGGGTGACTCTATGTCTGGCTTTATTTGACTAGATCTAATTTAACTGATTCCTTCAGCATAATTAATCAGATAATGCACTTCAGCAAATGCCATCATTTCAAATCTTGATAATGAAGCTAAAGAGACTGGTTTTGGTGCCATGAGTCTTGCTCGTTATTCACATGACCACCTAGTTTTGTTTTGGATAACAAAATATGAGAATAAATGCTCTTCAAATTGGTATCTGTTAAGTTTGAACCAGTAAATGAGATGATATTTGATACTTGCTCTTTTTCACCAAAAAGAAAAAGTCCAAAAAAAATTCAGAAAATTATTGCCTATTGTGTAAAGAGTAAAGATCCCTAGAGAAAAAAAAAAAAAAAAAAGTATATTTGGGTTGTCTCTAAAAATTACAAATACAACATTTTTGCAGGGGGAAACTACAATTACAAACTATATTAGTATGTATCTCATTTCTTTGTCCCTAAATCTCCATTTTTCTCATCAGTAGTCTCCTTTTACTGTTTTATACTCTAGAAACACGAAAAAGTAGAATCATGACCCATTTAATTACTAAGTAAATTAATGTAACTGAATTAATTTATATATAAATACATAAATATATATATTTATAGTATACAATACATATATTCTTCTGTCTTTTTGGTAATAATAGGTATACTAAGGGAGTCTCAACTGCAGAGGAAGACTGCAGATAAATGCTAAGGTGAAATCTGGCATAAAGAATAAGAAGCCCACTTTGGAAAAGATCTCTCAAAATAAAGTGAATGGGGAAGATTAAAAAATGAGTCGAAAAGTATTTCAATGTTGACATTTTTTTCAGTAAAGACGCTTTTGATTTCTTTTTCTTTCTTTCTTTTTTTTTCTTTTTTTAGAAATTTACTTGTTCAATAAAAATCTAACCAGGAAATTTTAAAGTTAAATGCAAATATAGCCAAAAGAATTGGGCAATTTTTTAAGAATTCATGAAACAATTTTCCAATTCATTGTCTCTTCTTAATCCCTTTAAATAAAATAACACATATAATAATAATAGACTATTTTATTGTACTTTATAGTAACTTTTTCTATGCACATTAATTTTGTTTAATTCTTAAAATAACTTTCTGAGATAGGTATTAAAAACCTATTGTTACTGAAGATCTCAGTCCTTCTGAGAAAACAAACTCAGAGAAAAAGAAAGGATTAACATAAAATTCAAGAAATTCAAGAAATTAATTTATTCAGTAGGAATGAAGGAATTGAATGAGGTAATGAAGGAAAAGTATATATATATATATATCTTCTGCCAATGCAAGTACTGTACTTTTCATACCAAAGTATCCGTGATCACTAGGGGGCTCCTTCAATTTTTTCCTAAGGTCATATATTCATGCCTACTCAATAATGCAATACCAGTAGTTTCTATCTTCACTTTCTTTTGAAACATCACATACTTCTTTTCTACTGGAACTTCTCCACTCTGTGATGAATTCTGGCCTACCTTGGGTCTTGGTCTTTTGTCCTCCTATGTTCCTATTTACCTTTACTTGTTGGGAAATGTAATCCAATTTCATGACTTCAAATATTAACCAAAGGATGATATGTCACAATGTGTCTCTAACCTAATCTTCTCAACTGAACTCTATACTTAAATATCTAACAACTTAGTTCTAGTCATCACAAACTTATCTTGTTCAAAATTGAACTTCTGATCAACTTGGCCAAATTTCACACTCCCAAATTTTGTTCTCTTCCCAATCTCAGTTAATGGAAATAGCACTTGTTCTCTATCAAACAAAACTTGGCCTAATCTTGGCATCACATTCTCTTTCAAACTGTACATGCAATACATTACTTAATTACATTATTTTTTATATTCAAAACATATCAGGGATCAGGCCATTTTTAAAAAAATCTATGCCACAACCTGTCTAATTTGAACTTTCATTGATTTTAGCCCAGATAATCACAGTCAACCTTCACTAGTCTAACAAAGTCTACCCTTTCCCTGCTTCCCTCCATTTGTTTTTAAAAATATCTGAGTGACCATATTAAAATATGTATAAAATCAGGTGATTTATCAGATCATCCTTCACTGGCTTTACATATGATTCAGAAGAGAAACTAAAGGATAAGCCTTTACAAATAAAGTCACTATATAATCTATCATCAAACAGACACATTTTTGAAAATGTTTAGGGGTTCTAGTAATAATTACACAATCCAACAGATGTGAACTAAACTTGACTTGGACAAATCTGAATATATGGTCACTCTACTCCATAAGTCTCATACAATCTGGTCCTCTATTATCCTTTAACATCATCTCCTCCTATTAACCCTTGTAATCACTCTGCTATGGCCATACTGCCCTCCTTGCATTTTCTCCAAAATGCAGGGGGCTCTTGCTCATTTTTACTGTTTGCCTAAAACACAAATCTCCCAGTTAACCACATATCTCATTCCTTCATCTATTTTAAGATCTTTTCTGAAATGTCATCTTTTCCCAGCTCTCTCAGACAAAGCTGTTTAACATGCCAACTTAATAATACACCCTGTCCCTCTTGCTGCTTTATATTTCCACCATAGCATTTATCACAATTTGATAAACAGTATATTTAGTGTGTTCCTATATTAGATTATAAGCTCCATGTGGAAAAGTAATTTTGTGTTCATAACTTTTTCACCTAATCCATTTGGCATTATGTTTTATAAGGTAGTGGTTATTAAACTTTAAACCTTGTATAAGCTTGCCTGGATTTGTTTTATCTCTCCCAAATCACATATCTGAAGATTCTTATGTTCAAATTTATGAGGTTTGGCAAATATCCTCAACGCTTAACTGAACATGACTGACTTTAGTACCAACTCATGGACATATTTAAAAAGATGTTACATTAAAAAATGTCAGAATATTTCATTGTTAAAAGTGAGATGATTGAAGAAAGAGAAAAATGTCAATACAGGTATTTAGTCCAACATATTGCCAGGAAATGAAATTTTCTAAATAAGATTTTAAAAGTAACCAAATCTAAGAAATGATTGTTGTGTGCTTCAATTTGATCTTCTATATCAAATGCCTTCAGAAGTATAAAGTTTAAGTATGTATTAAAAATAATATCAATACTCACATTACCTCTTCATGCATATTTGAGGAAACTAAGACACCAGGTACTTTAAGAAAATTCTTTCAAATTATTTATTAACACTCTTGTCATGCCTCACACTTGTCCAGGTTCTCTAGTCTAAAAACCACTTAAGGGAGTAACATTAATTATTGCTGATGACTTCTAAGATTCTTTCCTGTGATTCTTTCCTAAGATTCTTTCCTGTGACTCTTTAAAGCTGAAAAACTCACTTATGTCTGTAAATAAGCCTTTTTACACCAGAAGTATGTCATAATTGTCCACTTCGTGGATGGCAGTGTAAAAAATCTCTTAAATAGAGTTCCTCTGCTTTTATCCACCTCTTCTGTCTTCATAAAGTATCACAGTAATGCTTTGTCCAGAAACCATATAATTTACTTAATTACTTTTATCTAGCCATTCTTTTAGATTAAAAAAGAATTCCTTGCATATAAAGTTGGGAAAACAAGGATAAAAATACTTGTCACCCAAATTTGGGTATC
Source organism: Lutra lutra (assembly GCF_902655055.1). NCBI lineage: Eukaryota > Metazoa > Chordata > Mammalia > Carnivora > Mustelidae > Lutra > Lutra lutra. The sequence goes on along the minus strand of NC_062287.1, from coordinate 34,620,349 downwards.
AAATTTTGATTTCAGTTAAAGATACTCTGTCACACTTAGTGATGTCAAATTGGTCTCATTATTTCTCATCTTTCAGAAGATATTTTCTAAAGAAATAATTATAGTATCAAGAACAAAACATTTGCTATATATTCATGATTACTTTTGAATGTGTTTCTCCATCTACATATTTTCCTAAAATAATATTCATTTTATAATGGATTAGTCTACAAAGAAATAATAATTATTTTTGTCTATAACATGTTTTTTAAAATGTGTGTTATGATGTCCCATTGTTAATGTGTTAAATCCTTTAAAAATCAGCTGTCTCTGGTCTCAAAGTCTAACATGGATGACAAATATTCTTGGACAAATTTCTTAAAATACTCAACTGTCAGAAGAGCACTGTTTGCTATTTTCTAATACAATACGCAGTAAAAGACTTTCCCCACAGGCATTGCTATTACTTACTGTATGGTTTAATCAAAAGAAATATATATTAATCTTCTGATATTCAAATATTGCCTAAATACTCAAATATATATATACACATACACACACACTCATGTTAGTTTATAATAGATTGTTTGTACTTTCTTCATCTCAGATAACTTTGTGAACACCAAATATTTCTCAATGCAGTGTTATTTGGGAGAAGGAGTGGGAACTTTGGTTTCAAAATGACTGAACTGTTTTCATTGCCTCTTGATTCATAAGCTATGCAATTTTTGAAAATTAAACTTGCCTTTCTCTATTTTGGTTTGGTTTGGACCTCTGGAAATGGGAATTATGCTTATGATCTTAAATATTTGAACCCAGTAGGATTTATGCAAGAAAAGTGGGACTTTGTTAGTGGGAGGAAGTCTTTTAAGACATCTTATAAGCCTTAAGAATGAGAGTGTTGCTGAGATTCCAAATGCACTGAAATCAAGTCCTGAAACACCATGAAGAGGCCAACAAGAGGCCAGTAAATTTTATGTCATGTATGACTTATTCTGTCTTTTTCTTCAACTCTACAGTGTCTATTGATTTACTCTGTAGTAAAAAAAAAAAAGTCAATTGCCAATTGTATCAATTCACAAATATATTTGAATTTAAGCTAAGCTTTCCTTGCTTCAGTTTCAAATTCACAGTTGATAGACAAATATTGACCTATTTTTGTTCAAATAATCACCCCTCAACCAACTGCCTGTGGCCAGAGTATCCACATCAAATTGTACCAACATGGTTAGCTTCTGCTGCAATCAAATGGATAGAGTGGAATTAGGTGAGAAGAGATGTTTAAATAGTAAAGGAGGCCCACTTTTTAAATAGTTTCTCCATATACTCAGTGTACTACTAAAAGAAATGAAAACATAAGGTACAATGTCTGGCTATTAGTTGATACTTACATTTGCTTGTGTAATCATTGCCATTCCAGTGAAGCAGCTTTCATATGCCACCCTGCTAAAATGGTATAATAGTTCCTTTAGCAGTTTTATAGGTGTAGCGAAGGATTTAAGAATGCTCAGAAATTAGACATCAGTGAATAGTGTAAGAACAGAAATAGAAGACTTTAATAGATATGATATGGTGGTTGAGAAGACCATACTTGTGAGCACATTTGAAAAAACTCATTTGAATGCATAGAATACTTAATTATTTAGAATAGTGTTTGAATGGAGGCTGGAAAAACTTTAATATTAAGGAGATATAGAAAAAGAGAAATACCACTTCATAAGTGGTATTGTTATAAATGCATCCAGATTTGTCAGAGTAGTTTGACTTTCAGAATAGTTTGGCTAAGAAACATACCAACATAGCAGCAATTACTATGATGTAGAGATTGCTTATGTTATGAACATTCAGCTCTCATCTTTGTACGAAGTCAGCTAAACTGCATTTCACAAATCCTCTTGCTTTAAGCTGGAATTCATGTGGCTATGTTCTGGAAAAGATTGGAAATGACACAAGAAACATCCAATCCTGCTCACATAATGTACTATATACTATTATCTTCTTGGTATATCTAGATCTTTGAGGGCCTAGAAGTCAACAGGGACACAAAATACAAGAAATCTCTCCCTAATTCCTCTGCTTATAGCAGTTATCCAAGGAAGCTGTTCAACAAGAACATCTTAGTTGGTGTAAAAATAAACCTTTATTGTGTTAGGCCACCAAAATTTAGGTTGCTATTTCTAGTCTAATGGTCATCCTGGTAATGTAGATTAAAGTAGATTAAAACTCTCAGAAATGAGGGAAAAAAAGATGAAGAGATGGAAACTATGAGCAAAATAAAATAAAATTAGAAAATCAGGACATCTAAAATCTGACTGAAAGGAGTTCTCAGATGGGAAAAAAGAATAGAAAAGGAATCATCAAAATACTTTAATAATAATAATAATGGTCTATAATGTGCTAAATGGATAGATGAAAAATACTTGTCAGGTCACATTATCATAATGTTTCATGACACAGAAAATAAGAATTTAAGTGTATCTAGAGAGAGCGAACATTTCTCTTGCAGAAGAACTAGCCTCAGAAGAAAATAAATTACTTGGCAAGAACACTTTCTCAAGTTTTTAACCAAAGTAAAAAGGAAAGAAACCTTTAAAGAGAAATATGGAAAATCTAGCAATCAAAACCTATTGTTTAGGATACCTGAATCTAAGAAGTGGCTAATATCAGACCAAGAGAGAACTCACTTACTTTAGACAGGATGATGGGTAGCTAAAATAGAAGGCCATTGGAAAGAAAAAAAAAAAGTGGACTTCATATTATCCAATATGCTTAAGAACTTTCGGGGAAAAAAAAATGTTAATGGACTTTAGAACATTCCAGAAAACTGTTAAATTGTAAAAAGAAAATTAAAAAAAATAAAAGAGTTATTAATTCTTGGGAAAATATACAAAAAATTTTTCATACTATTCCCTTCAACTGAGATGACATGGTATTTGTATAGTAATATAATATAAGTATTATCAGTTTACCAAAATGTGGCATAAATCATGTTGTAAAGAACAGACAGTATGTGTGTTTGGTGGGGAGATGTGTGTGTGTGTGTGTGTGTGTGTGTGTGTGTGTGTGTGTGTGTGTCTATATTGTGCAGAGGACTTTAAAGTGAGTCATTTCTTACTAGATATGTCTCCAGAGGCAAGGGAAATGAAAGCAAAAATGAGCTGTTTGGACTTCATCAAGATAAAAAGCTTCTGCATAGCAAAGGAAACAATCAGTAAAACTAAAAGGCAACCTATGGAATGAGGAAATATATTTGCAAATACTATATCTGTTAAAGTTTAATATATAAAATCTATAAATAATTTATCAAATTCAACACCCCAAAACAAATAATCCAGTTAAGAAGTGGACAGAAGATATAAATACACATTTTTTCCTAAGAAGACACCCAGAAGGCCAAGGGACAGATGAAAAGATGCTCAACATCACTCATCATCAGGGGAATACAAATCACACCCATGAAAAAGTGCCACTCACACTTGTCAGAATGGCTAAAATTAATAGCTCAGGAAATAACAGATGTTGGCAAGGATGTGGAGAAAGGGGAACCCTCTTATAGTGTTGGTGCAAATACAAACTGGGGTAGCCACTCTGGAAAACAGTATGGAGGTTCTTCAAAAGGTTAAAAATAGAACTATCATAAAGCCCAGCAAATGTATTAGTAGGTATTTACCCCAAAGATACAAAAATACTGATTCAAAGAGCCACATACACCCTGATGTTTATAGCAACATTATCAAAAATAGTCAAATTAGAGAAAAGCCCAAATGGCCATCGACTAAATAGGTATGAAGAAGATGTGGTATGTATATATAAATACAATGGAATATTACTTGGGCATCAAAAAGAATGAAATCTTGCCATTTGCAAAACATGGATGGAGCTAGAGTGTATTATGTTAAGCAAAATAAGTCAGTCAAAAAAAAAGACAAATACTACATGATTTTACCCATATGTGAAATTTAAGAAACAAAACAAATGAACATGGGGAAAGGAAAAAAAAAACAAAAAACAGAGAGTAAAGAAAACCATGAGCGACTCTTAACTATAAAGAACAAACTGAGGGCTGCTGGATGGGAGGTGGGTAGGAGAAAGGCTAAATGGTGATAGGTATTTAAGAGGACTCTTATTGTGATAAGCACTGGGTGGTATATGCAAGTAATGAGTCAGTAAATTCTACTCCTTAAACCAATATTACACTAAAATTAAATAAACTAAAATTTAAATTAAAAAAATTGAAAAGAAAACAAATTAAATTAAAATCAGTTAATTAAAAAAATAAAGAGAGCTAAAACCTTTGATTACCATGCATAATTAGAAGTCAATGACTTATCAAAATGCCACCAACTTTTTTCAAAGAAATAGAACAAATAATCCTAAAATTTATATGGAACCAGAAAAGACCTGAATAGCAGAGGAATATTGAAAAAGAAAGCTAAAGTTGGTGGCATCACAATCCCAGACTTCAAGCTCTATTACAAAGCTATAATAATTAAGACTGTATGGTTTGGCACAAAAACAGGCACATAGATCAATTGAATAGATAGAAAGTCCAGAAATGGGCCCTCAACTCTATGGTCAACTCATCTTTGACAAATCAGGAAAGGATGTCCAATGGAAAAAAGAGTCTCTTCAACAAATGGTGTTCGGAAAATTGGACAGCCACATGCAGAAGAATGAAACTGGACCATTTCCTTACAACACACACAAAAATAGACTATCAAAATGGATGAAAGACTTCAATGAGACAATAATCCATCAAAATCCTTGAGGACAACACAGGCAGCAACCTCTTTGACCTCAGCCACAACTTCTTCCTAGAAACATCACTAAAGGCAGGGGAAGCAAGAGCAAAAAACGAACTATTGGGACTTTATCAAGATTAAAAGCTTTTGCACAACAAAGTGAAACAGTCAACAAAACCAAAAGATAACTGACAGAATGGGAGAAGATATGTGCAATGACATATCAGATCACAGGCTAGTATCCAAAATCTATAAAGAACTTATCAAACTCAACACCCAATGAACAAATAGTCTAATCAAGAAATGGACTGAGCACATGGACAGATATTTCCCCAAAGAAGACATACAAATGGCCAAAATACAAATCAAAACTCAGCATCAGGGAAATACAAATCAAAACCACAATGAGATACCACCTCACGCCAGTCAGAATGACTAAAATTAACCAATCAGGAAATGACAGGTGTTGGTGAGGATGTGGAGAAAGGGGAACCTTCTACACTGTTGGTGGGAATGGAAGCTGGTGTAGCCACTATGGAAAACAGTATGGAGGTTCCTCAAAAAGTTGAAAATAGAGCTATCCTACAACCCAGCAAGTGCACTACTGGGTATTTGCCCTAAAGATGCAACTTTAGTGATCTGAAGGGGCACATGCACCTGAATGTTCATAGCAGCAATGTCCACAGTAGCCAAACTATGGAAAGAACCTAGATGTCCATCAACAGATAAATGGATAAAGAAAATATGAGATATCTATATCTATATCTATATCTATATCTATACCTATATCTATAGATATATATTATGCAGCCATCAAAAAACCTGAAATCTTGCCATTTGCAATGACATGGGTATAACTAGAGGGTATTATGCTAAATGAAATAAGTCAATCAGAGACAGAAAATTATCATATGATTTCACTGATATGAGGAATTGGAGAAACAAGACAGAGGATCATAGGGAAAGGGAGGGAAAAATGAAACAAGATGAAACCAGAGAGGGAGACAAACCATAAGAGTCTCCTAAACTCAGGAAACAAACTGAGGGTTTCAGGAGAGGAGGGGGATGGGAGGGATGGGGTGGCTGAGGGATGGACATTGGGAAGGATACGTGCTATGGTGAGTGTTGTGAATTGTGTAAAACTGATAAATCACAGACCTGCACCCCTGAAACAAATAACACAGTGTATGTTAATAAAAAGAAATAAATAATAAAGTGGAAAGGAAAAAAAAAGTCTCTGACTAATGTCTAAAGTCTAAATTCAAAGCCAAATATGTATGCAAATAATAGAAAATTAAAAGTAAATGCATGAAAATATATCTATAAAATTAAAAAGAGTCATGTCTAGGGAATAAATTTACATGCTAAGCAAGAGTGAGACAACCTGCTACTTTCATATTAACACCACTTTATTTTATTTTATGTTCATCAATATTGTTAAATTTTTTGAATGAATAAACTATATCTGTATTTATATGATATGGATAGATACAGGCTGGATTAATATTTATTGTTTAATTTTAGTTATAAGATAAATTTGCTTTCAATATACACATACAACCCCAATTTAATGTATCTGTGTAGTGGTTTGAATGGTAGAAATATGGGAGTAAATATTTTGTAAAAAAATAGTGTAACTCTGTTATCTTCATTCTTTTGGTGATCATATCCAGACACATTTAGCCATAATTATTCCTCAGACAGTTTTTCACTTAGGAAGTCATTAATTTTTCTGAAATGTTCCAGGTAACTGGTTATTAAGCAAACTCTTTCAACCGATTCAAGAATAATAGGCTCTAATTGGCTTTTTGTTGCTGTGGTAAGTGATAAGACTTCATCAGAGGTGCAAGAAAAGACAACCTACAACATCCAGATCTGTCTAAAGGTTTAAAAATCCAGTGGGTAAGATTAAATCAATAGATTCACTACCTGAAACAAATAAATAAACTACGTATTTTAATCACCAAAGATTTATTTTCTATTTTCTTTCCTATATACATGTTATTATTTTCATTGAAAATTAATAAAATGGAAAATGTATAAAAATTATCCAGTACTCAGCGGAGACAAGATGGCGGGGAACTAGGAGGAGGTGTTGTTTCAACCTGTACCCTAAAGTGAGCTGATCACCTACTAAAGAACTCTGATCACCCATGAAATCAGCCTGAGATTAGAATTATACACTTCTTGATCTCTATGGGGGCAGAAGATGCCAGTGGGAAGGTAAAGTGGAGCAGGAACATCGGACTGATATCAGAAGATAAACAAAAGGGGGAGGGATCCACCAGAAGTGACCCATTGGAAAGTAGTACCCCAATACGAGAATGCCCTGCAACTGGGAACCAGCATTAACTTGGAGTCTGGTTGAAAGCACTCAAAAAGAGCAAAGGATCATGGGGGGAAATTGTGGGAATTGGGGCAGTTGGGTACAGGGGCTTAAGTTCCCGGACCCAGGACAGCCACCCCCAGGGCTGAGCTGGAAAGAGTGCAGCAAAGAAACCAGGTCTTGGTCCCTGAGCCGCGAGTGCACCTGAGAGCGCCTGGGTGGTGGCTCCTGTGAGGGGCTGAGAGCTTCAACAGCCAGCAGAACCACAACCTTGTGCACTCTCCATGCGCACAGGTCACACGACCAGAGTCTGAGTCTCACCCCATAACCTCCCCTGAGAGAGGTACGGCAGGGGCCAGCCCTGTGCTCTCGGACCCAGAAAGTCTGACGTCTCTAGTGGTCTGGAACTACCCAGGCAGCCGCCACTGTCGTGGTTTTGGGTACAATCAGGAGTTCCTGAGTTTCCAGGGATCATGACTGGAACGTGCTCTGCCAGCAGCCAAGGGGGAATTTATGTGCTCTGGAGCACCCAGAGGGCAACAGACTGAGGCTTCTCTCTGAAAGGGAGGTCTGGGTACAGTTTGCTTTCCTCTAAACCTCCGAAAACCATCAAAAGCTGTCAAGGCGAGAGAGAAAACAAACAAACAAACAAACAAACCTCCAGAGAACAAAAGCCTGAAAAACCGGTTTCCTCAGAACCCAGCCCCTTGATGGGGGTGGGAGGACTTAACTGGGAGCATCATTGACTGAAAACCCAAGGGGCAGGCCCCTCCCCAAGAAAGCCAACCGGGAAAAAAAAAAAAAAAAGGAACAACCACCACTACTTCATAGATACAACTTTCATTTTTAATTCATTCCCACTATTCTGGTTCTTTTTTTTTAATAGATAATTTTTTAACATATTTACCAACACAGTGAGCTGTCCAGTACATCAAATTCCATAATAACATTTTAACCTGAGATTTTTGATACATATACCTGTGTCTTTCTTTTGCTTTTCAATTTTTAAATTTTTTTAAATTTTATTTTATTTTAGTTTATTCTTTTTTTATTTTTATTTTTTAATATTCATATAGAGTTAAACTCCAAGGTAATCCCCTTTCCCCAATCAATGCTACCCCTACTTATAGGTAAACCAATTTTAAATCCCCCTTTATTTTAGGAAAGTTGAGTCCTTTAACAAAGATATCAAGATACATCCAGGAAGAATCAAAATAAACTTCCTTGCCCACACTGAGAATTTATAATCACTCTCCCATCTTTTTCTTCCGCCAGTGTTTCTGTGTATTTGTGTTTGTCCTGGTAGTATATAAATCTTATACATGGGGTTCTTTTTGACGAGGTTCTTGTTTTGTTTTGCTTTTATAAATATATACATTTTTTTTTTCTCTTGTCATCTACTTTTTAACAGTCTTTTTGTTGGTCTGTTTTGGTTTGTATACTTCATAAATCTTTCCTTGGGGCCCATATGGACTGGGCCTTCTCTTTTATTTTATCTTTCATTTTTTTTCCTCTCTCTTTTTTTCTTTTTTCTCTCTTTGTTTTTTTCTTTCATTTGGGTGGGGACCCTTGATTGCTCAGAAGCATTCCAGAGTGCACCTTGCCTGCACCACAGTTGATACATTCAGCTACATCCATTCAGCCATCTCTCACCAAAATGACTAGGAGGAGGAATGCCCAACAGAAGAAAAATTCAGAGTCTGGGCCTTCTGCAACAGAGCTAATGGCTATCGACATAGACAGTATGTTGGAAAGGGAATTCAGGCTAACAATTATCCAGGCAATAGCTAAGTTGGAGAAAGCCATGGATGACAAAATGGAATTGATTAGGGAGAACTGAAAGCCACCAGGGATGATGTTCACAATGTTCTCAATGAGTTCCAATCTTATCTAAATTCTCTAAATGCTAGGGTAACGGAGAAAGAAGATAGAATTAGTGATCTGGAGGACAAAAAGATAGAGAGAAAGGATCAGGAGGAAGCTTAGAACAAACAGCTTAGAAGCCATGAAAAGAGAATTGGGGAAATAAATGATGCCATGAAATGTTCCAACGTCAGAATTATTGGAATCCCTGAGGGGAAGGAGAAAGAAAGAAGACTGGAAGATATAGTGGAACAAATTTTCCATGAAAAATTTCCCAATCTCACGAATGGAACCAGGGTTCATGTACTAGAGGCAGAATAGTTTCCCCCCAAGATTATAGAATCTAGAAAGTCCTGAAGACACCTGATAGTAAGAATGGGGAATAATAATTGTAGACAGGATCTCTTGAAAGCTAGGAAAAAAAGCTCCTTATGTACAGAGGAAAGCTTATCAGAATAACGTCAGACCTGTCCATAGAAACCTGGAAAGCCAGAAATGGCTGGCAAGATGTATTCAGGGCACTAAATGAGAAGAACATGCAGCCAAGAATATTTTATCCAGCAAGACTGAAATTCAAAATGGATGGAGAGTAATGAATTTCCAAGACCAGCAAGGCTTAAAATAGTATGTGACCACCAAGCTGACACTGCAGGAAATATTAAGGGGGGTTATATAATAGAGGAAAAATCCTAAGAATATCATTGAACAGTAATATATGGAGACAATCTACAGAAAGAAAAACCTCAAAGGTAACACGATGTCAATAAGAACTTATCTATCAATAATCAATCTCAATGTGAATGGCCTAAATGCACCCATAAAATGACATAGGGTTGCAGATTGGATAAAACGACAGGACCCATCCATATGTTGTCTACAAGAGACCCATTTTGAACCTAAGGATACACCCAGACTAAAAGTGAAGGGATGGAGAAGCATCTTTCATGCCATTGGGCCTCAAAAGAAGGCCAGGGTAGTGATTCTCATATCAGATAAATTAGGTTTTAAAGTAAGACTGTAGTCAGAGACACAGAAGGACACTACATAATTCTTAAAGGGATTATCCACCAAGATGATCTAACAATTGTAAATATCTAGGTCCCCAATAGGGGAACAGCCAGTTACATATGAAAACTATTAATCAAGATAAAGAGTCATATTAATATGAATACATTAATAGTAGGAAATCTTAACATGCCTCTCTCAGTAATAGATCATCTAAGCAGAAAATCAATAAAGAAACAAGAGCATTGAATGACACATTGGACCAGATGGACCTCATAGATATATACAGAACATTCAACCCTAAAACAACAGAATACTCATTCTTCTCAAGTGCACATGGAACCTTTTCCAGAATAGACCACATACTGGGTCACAAATCAGGGCTCAACTGATACCAAAAGACTGAGATTATTCCCTGCATATTCTCAGATCACAATGTTTTGAAACTGGAGCTCAGTCACAAGGAAAAGTTTGGAAGGAACTCAAACACCTGGAAGCTAAACACCACCTTGCTTAAGAATGCTTGGATCAACCAGGGATCAAAGAAGAACTTAAACAATTCATGGAAACCAAGAAGAATGAAGACACTTCGGTCCAAAACCTATGGGATACAGCAAAGGCTGTCCTAAGGGGGAAATATATAGCCATCGAAGCCTCCCTCAAAAAAATTGAAAAATCCAGAATACACCAGCTATCTCTACACCTTAAAGAACTGGAGAATCAACAACAAATTAAACCAACTCCACATACAAGAAAGGGAATAATCAAGATTAGAGCAGAGATCAAGAGATAGAAACTAGAGATACAGTAGAACGTATCAAGGAAACTAGAAGCTGGTTTTTTGAAAGAATCAATAAGATCATAAACCATTTGCCACACTAATCCAAAAGAAAGGAGAGAAAGCTCAAATTAATAAAATTATGAATGCAATGGGAGAGATCACAACTAACACCAAGGAAATACAAACAATCATCAGAAGTCATTGTCAACAGTTATATGCCAATAAGTTAAGCAACCTAGATGAAATGGATGCATTTCTGGAAAAATATAAGCCCTCAAAACTGAATCAGGAAGACATTGACAATCTGAATAGACTGATATCTAGTAACGAGATTGAAGCAGTGATCAAAACCCTCCCAAAAAACAAGAGCCCAAGACCTGATGAATTCCCTGGGGAATTCTACCAAACTTTCAAAGAAGAAATTCTTTCAAATTTCAAAGAAGAAATTCTCCTGAAGCTGTTTCAAAAAATTGAACTAGAAGGAAAACTCTCAGACTCTTTTTATGAAGCCAGCATTACCCTGATCCCCAAACCAGGCAAAGACACCACCAAAAAGGAAAATTTCAGACCAATATAACTGATGAATATGGATGCTAAGGTTCTCAATGAGATCCTAGCAAATAGGATCCAACAGCACATTAAAAAGATTATCCACCATGACCAGGTGGGATTCATCCCTGGGTTACAAGGATGGTTCAACATTCACAAACCAATTAATGTGATAGGACAAATCAATAAGAGAAGAGAGAAGAACCATATGGTCCTCACAATTGATGCAGAAAAAGCATTTGACAAAATCCAGCATCCATTCCTGATTGAAAGGCTTCAAAGTATAGCAATAAGGGAACATTCCTGAACTTCATAAAACGTATCTATGAAAAACCCACAGCAAATATCATCCTCAATGGGAAAAAGCTCACAGCCTTCCCTTTGAGATCAGGAACACAACAAGGATGCCCACTTTCACCACTCTTGTCCAACATAGCATTAGAAGTCCTAGCAACAGCAATCAGACAACAAAGAGAAATAAAAGGTATCCAAATTGGCAATGAAGAAGTCAAACTCTCTCTCCTCACAGATGACTTGGTACTTTATATGGAAAACCCAAAAGACTCCACTTCCAAACTACTAGAACTCATACAGCAGGGGTGCCTGTGTGGCTCAGTGGGTTTATTCCTCTACGTTTGGCTCAGGTCATGATCCCAGGGTCCTGGGATCGAGCCCTGCATTGGGCTCTCTATTCAGGAGGGAGCCTGCTTCCTCTTCCCTCTCTCTCTGCCTGCTTCTCTGACTACTTGTGATCTCTCTCTGTCAAATAAATAAATAAAATCTTAAAAAAAAAAAACCTCATACAGCAATTCAGTAATGTGGCAGGATACAAAGTCAATGTACAGAAATCAGTTGCTTTCTTATACACTAACAATGAAAATACAAAAAGGGAAATTTGAGAATTAATTCCATTTACTATAGCACCAAGAACCATAAGATACCTGGGAATAAACCTAACCAAAGTGGTAAAGGATCTGTACTCGAGGAACTACAGAACACTCATGAAAGAAATTGAAGAAGACACAAAAAGATGGAAGACCATTCCATGATCTTGGATTGGAAGAATAAACATTGTTAAATTGTCCTTACTACCTAGAGCAATCTAGACTTTTAATGCCATTCCGATCAAAATTCCACTGGTATTTTTCAAAGAGCTGGAGCAAATAATCCTAAAATTTTTATGGAATCATAAGAGACCCTGAATTGCTAAGGAAATGTTGAAAAAGAAAAAAACTGGGGGCATCACATTACCTGATTTCAAGCTTTACTACAAAGCTGTGATCACCAAGACAGCATGGTACTGGCATAAAAACAGACACATAGACCAGTGGAACAGAGTAGAGAGCCCAGATATGGACCCTCAACTCTATGGTCAAATAATCTTTGACAAAGCAGGAAAAAATATACAGTGGAAAAAAGAGAGTCTCTTCAGTAAATGGTGCTGGGAAAATTGGACAGCTATATGTAGAAGAATGAAACTCGACCATTCTCTTACACCATACACAAAGATAAACTCAAAATGGATAAAAGACCTCAATGTGAGACAGGAATCCATCAGAATCCTAGAGGAGAACATAGGCAGTAATCTCTTCGATATCAACCACAGCAACTTCTTTCAAGATGTGTCTCCAAAGACAAAGGAAACAAAAGCAAAAATGAGCTTTTGAGACTTCATCAAGATCAAAAGCTTCTGCACAGCAAAGGAAACAGTCAACAAAACAGAGAGGCAACCCATGGAATGGGAGAAGATATTTGCAAATCACAGTACAGATAAAAGGCTGATACCCAGGATCTATAAAGAACTCCTCAAACTCAACATATACAAAACAGATAATCATGTCAAAAAATGGGCAGAAGACATGAACAGACACTTCTCCAAAGAAGACATACAAAAGGCTATCAGACACATGAAAAAATGTTCATCATCACTAGCCATCAGGGAGATTCAAATTAAACCCACATTGAGATACCAGCTTACACCAGTTAGAATGGCCAAAATTAACAAGACAGGAAAGAACGTGTGCTGGAGAGGATGTGGAGAAAGGGGAACCCTCTTGCACTGTTGGTGGGAATGCAAGTTGATGCAGCCACTTTGGAGCATAGTGTGGAGATTCCTTAAGAAGTTAAAAATAGAGCTTCCCTATGACCCTGCAATTGAACTACTGAGTATTTACCCCAAAGATACAGATGTAGTGAAAAGAAGGGCCATCTGTACCCCAATGTTTATAGCAGCAATGGCTATGGTTGCCATCTGTGGAAAGAACCAAGATGCCCTTCAATGGACGAATGGATAAGGAAGGTGTGGTCCATATACATGATGGAGTATTATGCCTCTATCAGAAAGGATGAATACCCAACTTTTGTATCAACATGGACGGGACTGGAAGAGATTATGCTGAGTGAAATAAGTCAAGCAGAGAGTGTCAATTATCATATGGTTTCACTTATTTGTGGAGCAGAACAGATAACATGGAGGACAAGGGGAGATGGAGAGGAGAAGGGATTTGAGGGAAATTAGAAGGGGAGATGAACCATGAGAGTCTAAGGACTCTGAAAAACAATCTGATGGTTTTGAAGGGGCAAGGGTGGGATGTTGGGTGAACCGGGTGGTGGGTATTATGGAGGGCATGTATTGCATGGAGCACTGGGTGTGTTTGCTGTTATGCTGAAAAGAAAAAAAAAATCCAGTACTCTATATCCTCTCAAAAGGAGTTGAGGGAAATTGGAAGGGGAGGTGAACCATGAGAGACTATGGACTCTGAAAAACGATCTGAGAATTTTGAAGGGGTGGGGGGTGGGAGGTTGGGGGCACCAGGTGGTGGGTATTGTAGAGGGCACGGATTGCATGGAGCACTGGGTGTGGTGCAAAAATAATGAATACTGTTATGCTGAAAAAAATAAAAAAATTAAAAAAAAATAGCCACTATTAATATTTTGGAGTATTTCTTTCCATTCATTGTTTAAGCTTTAACTATAGACTTACATTGTGTACATAATTTTTTCATAATTTTTATCTTTTTTTCACTTAACATTATATCATAAGAAATTGTTTTTATGATAATAACTTTTGTATCATTTTAATAATTACAAAATATTTCAATGTATTCAACAATTTTACTTCATGTTGTACATTTATTTTTATTTATTTATTTATTTATTTATTTATTCATTTATTTTTGGTAACACATGTAATGTTGCATTGAATATCTTTGTGTATCAACACATTTTAGGATACCTCAAGGACAAAGCTAGTAGATATGGAATTAGTTTTTTTCAAAATGATAATTGATACATACTTCCCTAAATTTATATATCTAATTACTAATATCAAGATCTTTTTTTAAGAATGCTTTGATGGTGGCAACTGCAAGAACATGGGACCCTTCTTCAATGGATATTACTTTCCCACGTTATAGGTTCAATTGTGTCCCCCCCAAAAATATATGTTAAAGCCCTAAATCCTAGTTTTTCAAGATGTGATGTTATTTAGAAATAAGCTTGTGGAAGATATGAATAAAGATAAAGCCACACCTGACTAGGTTGGGTGCTCAAACAGAGAGGAGAAACAGACATATGAGAAGAGAGTATCATGTAAAAATTATGGCATAGCGGATTGAAATCATGCAGCTACAAGTCAAGAGATGGTGAGGATTGCATCCAATCCATCAGAAATTATATAAAGGTAAGGAAGGATTCTCCCATATAAGTTTTAGAGAGAAGATGACCTTGTTGACATCTTAATTTTGGAATTTTAGCCTCTAGAAGTGTGAGACAATAAACTTCTGCTGTTTTGTGACATCTAGTTTGTGATAGTTTGTTATGGTAGTCCTAGGAAAGTAATACACCACACGAACAGTACATCCACACACACACACACACACACACACTCTCTCTCTCTCTCTCTCTCTCTCCCCAACCTTCCTCCAACTGTCATTTTTCCTTCTGTGGATACTTGCTGTTTATATTAGTAATTCACCTAGATCCTTTCTATTTCAATCTTGGGGTTGACCTGCTTCTGGCCACCTAAGACCTTGCTCGTGCAAATGTTTGCCTTGCTTCAAAACCTCCAGTGTTTTGTTTTGTTTTGTTGTTGTTGTTGTTGTTGTTTTTCCTTGCATATTTTTTCCTAGGGCATAAAGTCTTTTTTTATGTTTTCTGATTGCCTAAAAGAGATCCTAATATTTCTCTTTTTATCTATATCTTCATTAAACCTCTTCAGATTAACACCTTTTGATATTTTTTTTCTTATTTTCCCAAAAGTCTATTTTGAATTAATTAGATATTTATTGAATCAACATTAAAAAAAAAAACCCTCACACTTATAGTTTTATTATTATGGCCTCCTCTAACAAAAATTAAAATATTTATATAAGCAGGATTTGGGAGGTTCTAGCATGTTTATTATGAAAAGGGTTTTTTATGTATTAAAAGAAACTATCTTGCATCTGCTGGGAATCAGTACTGAGTTTACTCAGTGAGTTACAGTTTGGATAAACTTGTTATTTACATTTGAAATCTGCTTTTTTTTTTCAACTGAGATATTTAAAAATGAATTTTAATAATAAACTGCCACATTATTCATTTTAGTTGATTTAGAGCAATGTTTAGAGAACTGAGAAAGTTGATTAAAATAACTTGTTGTTCTGTTTGTCATCCAGGCCTATAAATTTTGTAGTAGTTTAATAATTCCTTTTGCTCAAATTTAAACTAAGCTGTTAGTTTGCTCTCATTTAGGGGTTGTGAACAGCAGAAAGTGAAGGCATCCCTCTATAAATTTTAACAGGCCACAAAGTTCTCAACATACAATATAAGTACATAGAGTAGTGTTTTAGAAACATGCCTTATCAAGACCAGCATTTTGGCCTCTTTTCTCTTTTCTTTTCTTTCTTTCTTTTTTTTTTTAAGGTTTTATTTATTTATTTGACAGACAGAGCTCACAAGTAGGCAGAGAGGCAGGCAGAGAGAGAGTAGGAAGCAGGCTCCCCACTGAGCAGAGAGCCTGGTGTGGGGCTTGATCCCAGGACCCTGGGATCATGACCTGAGCCGAAGGCAGAGGCTTAACCCACTGAGCCACCCAGGCGCCCCATCTCTTTTCTTTTCTTTCCCTTATTTTTTTTTAATATTTTATTTTATTTTATTATTTTTTTTAAAGATTTTTTTATTCATTTATTTGACAGAGAGATCACAAGCAGGCAGAGAGGCAGGCAGAGAGAGAGAGGAGGAAGCAGGCTCCCTGCGGAGCAGAGAGCCCGATGCGGGGCTCGATCCCAGGACCCCGAGATCATGACCTGAGCCGAAGGCAGCGGCTTAACCCACTGAGCCACCCAGGCGCCCCAATATTTTATTTTTAAGTAATCTCTACACCCAATGTGGGATTCAGACACACAATCCTGAGAGCAAGAGTCACATTCTCCATCAACTGAGTCAGCCCGGTGCCCTTAACCTCTTTTCTAACAGTATTACCATTCCTACATTCCTTGGGTATAGAAATTCTGAAGTGCCACTGCTGTACTTCATAGTTTTTCTCTATGTTAGGGATTCATTTGGGAATATCTAGAAGGAGGTGTGATATATTCACTTAAGGAAGCTATTTTTTTTCCCTGCAAACAATGTAAATAATTTACACCCTCACTAATGTAAGGAAATAACAATATAGAGCTTTCTTTCTCCAAATAGATTCCAGAATAATGATAAAGCTTCTCTATCTATCTGGAGGGGAGGATGTAGCCAGAAGGTTTCCTAATTTTGGGGTCATTCTCCTGAAATGCATTTCACCACATGTACAGGTACAATCTGTCCCTTACTGTGTTATGCTATCAAGACTGGGGCTTGGGGAACTGGTGCAAGCTGTTGCTCTAGCTGTTGATTTGCAATGAGAAATAAAATCTCTTTGTTTCTGACTCAGAGGCAGGCCCTCTTTAAAAGCTACACATACACACCACATACAAATATAGTATGTTTATATATGTAGTATGTTGATATAGGTATGGATATACAGATAAAGTTAATATAGAACTATACACAACAGCTGCAGGTTTATTAGCTCATTAGTAGAATAGGAACTCAGACCCTTCTAATTTAACAGATCTGTTACACTGCAGTACTGATGAAGGTTTAAGTTTGCTGTAAACAGATTTATAATATGGAGTGTACATTAAATCATAGCATTCTATAATGCCAAATTTCCTGATTTTGAAAAATGCTAGAGACTGTCTTGGTTTTTAGAACATATACACTGAAGCATTAAGAACTAAAAGGCCATGATACCTGGAATTTACCTCACATGGTTCAGGGGGAAAAAAAAAAAAAGAAAAAAGAAAAAAAAGAAAAAAAGCCCAAAGAGAGAAATTTGTGAAGTAAATGCAGCAAATGTTCACAAGTGGTGAAACTAGGTGAAAGGCATGAAAACTCCCCCAAAGACCACCAGAAATGCCTCTTGATTAGTTATAGCTAAATTCATTAGACCTCTTGTTGCAAGGAAAAAAAAAATCCTCACTGTGACCATATTAGTGGTGTATCAAAATGGGTGAATAAGGAAGATAAAAAGACAGGTCTTGCCAGATGGGAAGCTGATTAGGATTGTGGAGGTTGTTGATAATGAAATGCTGTTGGATTAGTGAACACAGCAAAAATAAAGTCTTGATATAGTTCTTGATGAGCAAGCTATTAGTTTTGATAGGCAATCTGTTTCATTGGTTCAATCTTATCTCCTTGCAGTAGATACATCCTGGAGAGGCACCTCAGACATTTTTGCTTAGTAACAGAATTAACATGGGGACAGGAAATTTTGTTGGCTTTAGTTCTCATCTTAAAAGGTTTTTAAACAAATTTTAGTTATAGAAGAACACAAATTTGTAAATAATGCATAATAATCTCAGCTCTCTATATAGTTATTGGGGTAAAATATTAGCTAACTGGAAAGACTGTCTAAAAATAGCAAATGAATAATTAGATAGATAAACATCATTAAAATAAAGGTCTCTATGAATTTAATAATCATAATTTCATAGTCATGCAATACCAGAGTAGAATAATATCTTAACTACATATCCTTGTTGCCTTGTTGGGTAAATCAGATTATTGAGCAAAAAGTTAGCAATCCCTGTGGCTTTATGAACAGTTCCTTTAATTTTCTGCAAAAGTCAGAAATCATGTCTGAGTTCACAAAAATAAACATTGAAGAAATGATGTATGTTTGTGTGAAAATATGTTATACATAAGCAATGTAGAGGCCCATAAAACCCTGTTTCCAACAGGTGGTTGTTACTAATTATGCCATAGTTGTTTGACCCACATTTATAATCACTGTTATACAACACACTGCTATGAGAAACTTGTCAAGAATATTAGTGATCATAAATCATCATGTTGTGGTATTTTTGTTTTCCACTTTTCACACTATTTTTAAATGTATTGATTTGCTGTGTGAAAACACTAAAAGATATCAAAATGCATAACAAGACTCAATGTTATCCTTTTAAGTTTTAAAGTTTCTTGGTATTTTCCTGCCATGTTTCTACAAATATGTAAGTTTCATACTGAGAGCACAATAATCTCAAAATTGAAACAACAACATTCCATTTTTAAGCATTCTCAATACACTAACTATATCATAGTTTATATACTTTTTATACACTTAAATTGTTTATATGTGAATATTTATATATTGGCACACACATCACTACATATGGAATAAAATATATCCAAAAATGCATACTCAATGTACCAATGCCTTCAAAATTAAGAAGGAAAGCAACAAATTATTTTTAAACCATTTTAAATTTTTGCATCTGTGTTATATACACATATATATATGATCTCTCTCTCCATATACATAAAAGTATTTATTATGTATATGTTTTATATGAGTATATAAAATTTTAATATATGTATTAAAATATATTTATGCATTATATATGCATGCATGCATACACACAGCCATATGCTTATTTGAAAGGCAAATTTCTCAGGCTTATTTTTTAATGTCACCTTCTGCTCTCTAACATGTTCACTTCCTTAGAAGTGTAAGTACCAATTCTCAGCTACTTAAATATTGTCTAACATTATAGGGAAAACAAGCAAAAGTGTTGCATAAAAGAGGCACAATCAAGCTTCCTTTATGGATGGGCATGGGTTATAGAGCTTCATTTGTGTTTTTCAAAATTACATTTGCACATTTTCCTGGGGCATGAATCTGTGGTGACATGCTGGTATCACACTTTCTAAAGCATGATCACAGAAATAGATCTATGAATAATTGATTTAACCCAAACCATAATATAACTTAATATATTCATAAGTAGCATACCTCCACTTACAAGTTTCTGGTGTTGTTCAAATTTTTTTATGTTAAATTTATAAGATAACTGTAACATAAAGATTGTCTTTAGGTTTTTTCATTATTGATGACTTTTTGGGTAGTTTTTTCTTTTAAATATCATTGACTGATGGTATTTGATTTTTTATACTGTACAGTTCTTACTATTTTTTAAAAATAGTTTGAGTAAGTTATATTTTAACTGATCCACTTTTGACTAGACAAGCAAATTTCAGATTATCCACTGTGTGAATTGAGACATCACGATCATTATTATTATTAATTATTTTTTTTTAAGATTTTACTTATTTATTTGACAGAGAGAGATGGAGAGAGAGGAAATAAAAGCAGGGGGAGTGGGAGAGAGAGAAGCAGGCTTCTCTCTGAGCAGGGAGCCCAATGTGATGCTTGATCCCAGGACCCTGGAATGACCTGAGCCAAAGGCAGATGCTTAACCACTGAGCCCACCCAGACACCCCATATTATTATTAATTTTATTATTTATTTTTAGGAATTTCTTCTTTTTTTTAAGATTTTATTTATTTATTTTAGAGAGAATGAGAGAGCATGAGTGGGGGGGAAGAAAGGGGGAGGGAGAAGGACAACCTCCCCAGCAGACTGAGTACAGAGCCCAACATGGGACTTGATCTCATTGACTCTAAGACCATGACCTGAGCTGAAACCAAGAATCCAAAACTTAACTGACTGAGCCACCCAGATATATCTAATTTTTTTTGATGTATTTTTTCTTTCTTTCTTTCTGTTACTTTTCTTTGACTTTAAAATGAGTTTCATGTGAACTGCATAGAGGAATTGTAGTTGAGAGAAAGGTGGAGATGCAGACAGAGCTGGAATTTATGTCTGCCATGAATTGCCTGTATGACTGTAACAATTATTACTATCCCTATGCCTCAATTTCCTTGTCTAAAAAAGATGACCTACTTTAGAATGTGTATGAATATTATATGAGCTAATTCATGTTAAACATAGATCTAATAAACAGCAGCAATTAATTAACCAGTGTGTATTAAAGACAATAACATCACACTATACTCCTGAGAGTTGAAACAGGTACTCAGTTGGGTGCACATGCCCCTTCTTTACCACACATTTTTTTTTAATTTAATTTTATTTTTTATAAACATATAATATATTTTTATTACCACACATTTTTTGTGAAACTTTATTAACCAGTTTAATCCACAACTCAGGAATTTCCTTATCTTTCAATTTGACTAACATATCTTTTAAAAATGTCATATACTCTTGCTATTTTTATATAATCATTATTTTTTTTAAATCATTCATTCATTTGTTCATTGATCTATACCTCTATTCTTCCTCACTTGGTGTTTACCTTCTTGAGGTGTGTTTCTTAGTTAATCTGTTTTTCTTATTAGAAAGTCACCCATAATAATTGTGTCTGCATACTTAGTTGATTGATTGGTAAAGTAATTATAGTTCCAATAGGATAATGACCATTTTTGTTAATATTTATATGTCAAGTAAATTATTCCCAAACACAAAGTGATAAAAAAGTACATATTCAAATTTCTTATTGCCTGAAGAAAAGAATAATGAACGCGAATCTACAGGGAAAACACTTAAAAGACACTTTCACAGAGTCCTTCTAGCAACATGAATTTTATCTGTGATCCTGAGAAGTCCATAATACCCAAGGGATCAGGTGACATCAGGAGACTCAAAAGCGTTCTTCAAAATTTGACTTTGCCTGGAGAAGCACAATGCAAGTTACCCTCAGCCATTATTGCTTTCTGTAAGTGAGGTCAAATTTTGTTATTAAAAAAAAATTGTTTTCAAGTTTTTAAAAGAAAAAGATTTTTTCCTGTGGAGAAGGAGTAGTTAAGTTAAATGAATTGTGTATATTTGTTTACTATGTGAGCCTTCTGTTGTACTTATACCAAGAATGCAATATATAGCATTATATAATAATATAGCAATATATAAATATATAGCAATATATATCTAGCAATATATAAATCCTGTAAATATCTTGGTTAAGAACTGAACAGTTGACCTTAAAAATAAAATCCATTTACATATGAAATGGAAATGTAATGTGATGTATCAACTATCAGAAATAATAGGTGTACTGAACCTATAGGTACATA
The DNA here is from genome assembly GCF_902655055.1 of Lutra lutra. Taxonomy (NCBI): domain Eukaryota; kingdom Metazoa; phylum Chordata; class Mammalia; order Carnivora; family Mustelidae; genus Lutra; species Lutra lutra. The sequence continues at coordinate 34,598,655 of NC_062287.1, read as the reverse complement.
GGGTACCTAGAGAATAGATATATGCTCGAGAGAATATAATATATATACATACATACATAGACTTTGGTACTGAAATGATTAATGTAAAAAGAAAAAAATTAAGTATTTAATATTATTAATAACGCCAAATAAATATGTGTGATTATGAAAATTTCTTATATTTAGTCATTAATTTATTAAAATTTAATAAGAACAAACGTAAAATGTCTGCACTAACTTCTCCTTTAAAAATGAGAAAGTTGGGGGCACCTGGGTGGTTCAGTGGGTTAAGCCTCCGCCTTCAGCTCAGGTCATGATCTCAGGATCCTGGGATCGAGCCCCACATCAGGCTCTCTGCTCAGCAGGGAGCCTACTTCTTCCTTTCTCCCTCTTTACCTGCCTCTCTGCCTACTTGTGATCTCTCTCTGTCAAATAAATAAATAAAATCTTAAAAAAAAAAAGAAAGAAATGAGAAAGTTGAATTCCAGAATGGTAATAAATAGAAAAAAAAAAAAGTAACAAAATTTCTGTTTCATGACTTTTTATTCAATGCTCTCTCCAAGCATCATTTATGGATGAATACTGTTAAACTCACTAAAATGTCACCAAGAGACCTCTTTTCTTAAAAGATTTTATTTATTTGTCAGAGAGAGGGAGAGAGCACAAGCAGAGGGAGTGGCAGGAGGAGGGGGAGAAGCTTGGCTCCCCACTGAACCAGGAGCCCAAAGCAGGATTCCATCCCGGGATCCTGGGATCATGACCTTAGCTGAAGGCAGAAGCTTAACTGAGCTACCCAGGCATCCCACCAAGAGATCTCTTAATAAAGTAAAGCTAAATTTTTCAGTTTTAACTTCAGTAAGGAAGCACACTAAAACATTTTGACAGTGTCTCTGAAAGGGAAAAAGTAAGTGGAATATTTATTATGTTTTCAATTTGGGGCCATATGATTAGAGTTTCAAGGTAGAGAACTTAATAGGATTGGACAAAGTTTGTGATTTTTTTTAAGTTGTTTCACATTGGTGAACACATGAACAGCCATGTTAAAGTGAGTTTTTTTTTTTTAAAGATTTTATTTATTTATTTGACAGATAGAGATCACAAGTAGGCAGAGAGGTGGGCAGAGAGAGAGAGGAGGAAGCAGCTCCCTGCTGAGCAGAGAGCCCGATGTGTGGCTCGATCCCAGGACCCTGGGACCATGACCTGAGCCGAAGGCAGAGGCTTTAACGCACTGAGCCACCCAGGCACCCCTAAAGTGAGTTTAAAAATGAAGCTATATTTGATAAGTAGTTGACAAGTTGTCCAACTGACTGGACTACTTCATCTGATAAATCTATCTGTAAGAATTTCCTTAAAGAAACAGTAATTCATTTACCCATTTATGGTCTTATCTTTCTCATAAAACATAATTCATGTTGATATAGGTCATCTACATTCTTATATGTCATGCTAACATATCGAGTCAATTTTCAGTTCTTGTTTTGTAGTCATTCTTAGCCCAAGCTGGAATTAGCCTGTGGACATGATCATTCTAATCCACACCATGGTTTGAAGAGTCATGAATATACATCAGTATTCCAGTGGTGGTTGTTTCAATCACTCTATAGATATAGATAGATATAGATGATATAGATATAGATACAGATACAGATATAGATGATATAGATACAGACATATAAATATATGGTTTGTTGAGTAGTTCCATGTTGGAATATTTAATTGGACAATAAGTAGTAAATAACATTTAAAATTCTGAAGATTACACATTTAAATGCTGAAATGAAATTCTAAGAAAAGGAGGGCAGGTATTGCATGGAGCACTGGGTGTGCTACATAAACAATGAATCTTGGAACACTGAAAAAAATAAAATAAAGTTAAAAAAAGATTAAGATAAAAGTTCTTAGTTACTTCAAAGAAGGAGCCAAAATATCCTCAATTAAATCAAGGCCAATCCAAGAAGAGTTGACCACATAAGGAATAATAGCCAAATATTCTATTTTTATGATTTTGTTAATTTGTTTCCTGGATATTAATAATATTAAAAATTTCAGATGTAAGCTGGGATAGAAGTACAATATTCTTCCTTTAAAATAAACAAACTTGAGTGTCTTCTATTATATCTAAGGCAGCTCTGTTTTGAAATAGTGCCTTCTGGGTTTCACAAACTCCTTGAGTGAAAATTTCTGTGAGCTTACTGACATTGTGTATCTACACAGTCAATCTTTGAATGCTTGCTTTCTCAAACTCTCCTTGACTCCTGAGAGCATAATATAGAGGATTGAGAATAGAAATAAGCCTTCCAAAATTCACCTTAAGTTTTTATGATTTAAAATCTCAAATTAACGCCCATATTTATTTTTTCTGCAAATATCAAATTATATTATGATCATTTTTTCTGAGATTAGGAAACAATAGGTCAAAATGAACCTTGAATGTTTTTGATAATTAGGAAGTTCTAGAGGAGGTAGTATTTAAAATCTAATGCTAAATCACAACATTCCCATTCATAATTTAGTTCCCAGGTAAGCTATTGGTTACCATGACTTAGTTAAGTAACATGTGGCTATTTCAGAAAAGTAAGAAATCCATTGTCTGAAGAAGCCAGTGAGACTATGAAAATTCAATAAATGTTTAAGTAAACACTATGGATAAATTTGTATTTAATGAGCTTAGTTTTAGCAGAAAAGCTGGCAGAAAGTCTGGCTAGAACTCACGGTGAGGGACACAGGCAAAATTCAAAGGCAATGTTATGGACTCTATGTTTCTGTACACCTGGCCTCCAGATTCTTATGATGAAGCCCTAAATGAAATGTGATGGTACTTGGAGATGAACCTTTGGGAGTAATTAGGATTAGAGAAGGCCATGAGGGTGGGACCCTCATTATGGAATTACTAACATAAGAAGTGATAGAGATTGATTTATCTGTCAGTCCCTCTCTCTCTCTCTCTCTCTGCCATGTGAGCAGCAGAGAGAAGGTGACTATCTGCAAGCCAGAAGAGGTTCTCACTGGGAACTATATCAGCTAGCTCCTTTGTCTGAGACTTCCCAGCTTCCAGAATAGTGAGAAATAAATGCCTGCCACTTAAATTACCGAATCTATAGCATTTTGTTGTAGCAGTCCAAGCAGAGAGAACAAGGGATTTGTTTCTTACTGGCAGTTACTGTGGGTAGGTAACTGAATGACTGTCTTTCAGCAGCTCCAAAACAATTTGAAAATCATCTCCTTTGGTCTTTAAAGCAGGTGGATCCTTCTGGCAGCCTCTTGGAGCTTTCTAAATTACCAGGTTTACTTCCTGAAATCTGTTTTGCTCTCCTTTGCTCTTTCAGCCTTCTTATCGATTACTTAAGTTCCTATTTACCCATATTAAATCACTTCTAACTTAAAATAGCTATGGGATTTAAATTTTCCTTTCTCAGTAATACATTTCTACACATAAGCTATTTGGAAGTTATTGTCTTGCATCAAGCACACAGCTACCTAAGTGATGTGTGTGGTGCAATGACAAGGAGGAGACATGAGTCACTTCCACACCTGACATGCGTTCATGTGTTTGACCTTGAGTATCCTTTGTTAAAAAGTTGTTTGGTTTTTTTGTTTTGTTTTGTTTTGTTTTTACTTTGTAGAGGAGGCTGGGGGAGAGAGAAGCATTTCTGGGCTACTATCATTCATCAATACATTGTTTCTACATGAAAATAGCTAATTTACAAATTAATTTAAAAATACAAAACTTACAAATTACTTTTAGAGCATGCTATTTTGGTAAAATTGAAATAGCCTTTTTAATTACCACATAACCCTTTTTAATAGACTAGATGATATATTCATTATGGACATTTAAGTGAACATTAATCCAAGTTAGTCTTTCAGATACTCCATTTCTCCATTTCCTGTCACATTATTCTCCCTGAATTAGTTCTAATTATGATATTGTTCATCCTTCCAAACCTTAATTGGATTGGATTTTCATTCTACACACACAAACACACACACACACACACACACACACACTGTTCATAGTAGTTAATGTTTTCTCATGAATCAACTGGTAGTTCAGAAGATAGCCTGGTCAAGTGAGCTTCAAAAGGACATCATTCAAGAAGTCTTCCTTCAGGGAGTGAGGCATCCCCAGTGTATTCCAAAGGAAATATCTAAGAGAGGATACAGATACATATCTACCTTGATAATAATAAAATACAGACATAGATAATAAATAATAGATAGATTGTAGATAGATTAAATAGGTAGATAAATAGATCAGTGTTGATATAGATATATAGATAATCGTCATAAGGAACTGAATCACATAATTATGAAGGCTGGGTGACACCCAAGATCTTCAGGGTGATGTGCATCAAAACTAGAGTCCCAGAAACCCTATGGCGCAGCTCCAATCTGAATCCAAGGTCTGAGAAACAGGAATGCTGATCATGTAAATCTAGCCTAAGGCTGACAGGCACAAGACTCAGGAAACTGTTCAGTTCCAGTTGAAGGCAGAAAAAAGTAAAAGTCCTAGTTCAAGGTTTAACAGGCAGGAATAATTATTTCTTACTTGGGAGGAAGACTTTTGTTATATTCAGGTCTTCAACTGATTGGATGAGCCCAAACACATTAAGAAGGACAGTATGCTTTACTCAGCCTACAGATTTAAATGTTAATCTCATTCAAAATCACCTTCAGTGAACCACCCAGTAGTAATGTTTGACCAAGTATCTCTTCACTGCACAGCCTAATAAAGTTGACAAAATTAATAATCACACAGTAAGAAGAAATAAAGGCTTACTCCTGGATGTGGACACTGACTGGTAAAAAAATTAGAGCATGAAGAGAAGCCAACCACAATGTGCCTCACATTCTTCCAGTCAGAGAGATTTCTCAGAAAAGCCTAAAACATGAAAGAGGTAAGGGAGCAAGAATTTAGACATCAAAGAGCACCGACACTAAATCATAAGTTTACAGTCAATTAAGAATTGTTCTTTATTCCTGAATGCCATCCCTTAAAGGTGTGTAAGAACCAGAGATAGTGTTTTTCTGCAAATAATTTCTGATATGATTGTGACACAGGTGAAAAGAGAGTAGAGGCTTTAAATCAGACAAGAAAAGGAAATGTTACTGGTGGAATGGATTTGTGTTTTAATCACTGAATAATCAGCCAGTTGAGTCAAAGAATGAATCTCAGAACTATAAAAAGTCCATTATCTTTTGCTTTGTACTCAACTTTAGACCAACTTATTTAGTAATCATGGTATATATTCTTTTTTTTCTCTTACTATATGCTTCTTAATTACAAAATCAGTGACATCTATATGTTCGTCTTGTGATAGATTATCTTATGTATTAGAAATATAAAAGCCTAAGCATAAGATGAAATTTATGAAAGACTAATAAAAATAATAATCATTTCAGCTTTTGCTGCTGCAGAGTTCTCCTATCATCCTTAAGGATATATTCACCTCAGTAGGTAAATTATCTTATAGCTTGCTCTTCTCTATCTTTGTTACTAATACCACATGATGATATCCAAGGCTGAGCTACCTCATATTGACTCTGTTTCTATGAGGATTCTCTTCATTATCCTTTACCGTATACCAGGCAGTCACGAGGACATTAGGGGTACAAAATAAAGTCCTGATTTTAAGATATGAACATATGAGAGTTAGCCATATGAAGAAATAATCATATTAGAGACTGATTACAGTGATCAAATAAAGCCTAATTAGTAATTAAATATCATAATGCCTTGTGAGTGTTGTTATAGTTACTAGCACTACATAACAAACCTCTCCATACTCAATGGCCTAAAACAATTATTTAGCTGATGAGTATGCAATCTGAGCAGGAATTGCTGATGAAGGTCTTTTGCCTTTACTCAATATTAGCTAGGGGCTAGCATCTTCTGAAGGTGTGTTGTCCAGGAACGAACAGCTGGGGACTTGAACAGTTGGGGACTGGAACAGTTGGAGCTGCTCAGTCATCTCCATCTCAAGACAAGAGGCCCCTCTAGCATGGCCACTTTAAGCAAAGGCAAACTTCTTAGAGTTGCAAGACTGAGTGCATGGTGATACATGTTACCAGTGAGTCTTGTGAAAGCTATATTGCCTTTTATAGCCCTGTCATGCAGTGCCACTTTTAGTGTAATTCAGCTGTCTGGGTAGAAATTATAGACATCACCTCACAATGGAAGAGTGTTAATTGTAAGAATTGTAATTCCACATTGTAAGAATATGTGGACTGGAATATTACATTTGGGAATGCAAAAAACTACAGGTGCATAGAGAAGGCAGAACGATTCAGGACTGGAGAAGTCAAGAAAGTCATCCAGCAGTGGGAGACAGGAATCTATGTTTAGGAACCACTCAGTTGCCCTGCATTTAGTCTCTCTCTCTTGTCTACATTGCTTCTTAAACAAATATGGATGCCATCTCAATGCCTAACACCAAGCAGTTGTTTCCAAATCTCAAGAACTTATATCAACAATGTCACATAGAAATTACTGTCCATTACAGTAGCTACTAGCCACATGTGGATACTGAGAATTTAAAATGTGACTATTGCAACTGAAGAACTGAATATCATTAAAAAGATGTGGTCAGCAGTTGACCTGTGAGCTGATCCTGGCACTCGGATGTCCCTCACCTCTCTACCCCTACCCTGTCCTTGGTGTGAATCCTGCTTGCCTTTCCCCACTCCCAGAAGCTGCTCCTAGGATATGGCTTTGAGACAGTGTTGTGGCATTGAGAACACCTTCACAGTATACAGGCTAAATCCAGTTACGGCCTCCTTACAAACTTTTAAGATTTGGCAGGTGGGTTCATAGATCCATTATCTTTCTGGCACCCAAGACATGTCTCATATGTAACTTCTCTTTGCTTATTAAAACTGACACCTGCCAACCTGGAGTGGCCTGCCTCTTTGGTCTCTCCCTGCCCAGGTTTGAGATACCCAGGAATCTCCTGAAAGGGTTGTGAACCAGTAACAACTGAGTAACATTTTATTTTTTTTTTAAGATTTTATTTATTTATTTTGACAGACAGAGATCACAAGTAGGCAGAGAGGCAGGCAGAGAGAGGGAGAAGCAGGCTCCCCGCTGAGCAGAGAGCCTGATATGGGGCTCGATCCCAGGACCCTGGGATCATGACCCGAGCCGAAGGCAGAGGCTTTAACCCACTGAGCCACCCAGGTGCCCCACTGAGTAACATTTTAAATAGCATAGGCATTCTGAGATAAACTCCAAAGTCTTTGAAGATGTCTTTTTGAAATCCTGTACCATCAAGGTGCTGTGTTATCACACTCTTTTAAAGTAAAGAAAACTGAAATAAAACAAATAATTTCTATTTAAGATGGTACATTATGCATTGTAGTAACTGAAGTTACTATTTGAACCTAGGATAATGCAAGAATTGAGAATTATTTACAACATTCAGTATCAACTAGAAGAAATACTTTTATTGGGGTCTGCTTTACAGGCATTCTTTTTTATAATGTGACATTTTAAAACTTCACATACTCCAAGAGGTTGACTAACCATGAAGAAAAAAAAATCAAGGTTATCCTCTAATCCTCTGTGCACTATTGCTGATTTCTAAATGTTGTTAATTTAATGTCATCCCTGCAAGACTTTATAAGTGATTACATTGTTCAGAGTCTACAGGTTTTGCATAACTTATTAGACCTATGTAGTTGGTCTTAGGAGCAGTGCAATTTTAAGTATTGTTAGTTCTCTTTAGATTACTTCCCCTGAACAAGGTAGTGAAATAGTCCCTCTACAGACCTTTAACAATATGGTGATTTACAGATCCTTTCTATGATGCAAATTTAACTTGGAACTTTTCTTGAAATAAAAACACATGGCCCAATATTTTCGACAGAATAAAATTCTCCTAAAATTCTGTCTAAAATTTCATATATATTCTGTGAGTAATATGTACATAAGAAAGACAACATTTATTATATCACTTTAATGAAAAATGAAGACAATTGAAAAAAAGGTCATATATTGAGTTAAGAATGGGCTGGAGGAGATCTGAGTATTCCCTTATAAAAAGTGATATATTCTATTTTCTGGTCTATATAATCTGAGCCACACGTTAGTCATCTTATTTTCAACTCACAATTTCCTTTTACATTTTCTGGATGAGAAATGAAACTTGGCAGGCAAGATGAAAAGGAGCAATTAAGATTCTGTTTATTCCATAAGTTTTAATTCACAGTTCCTGCTGATTAGCAAAGACCAATATTTGAAAGGTTGACTGTTATTTTGACGTTTGTTTGCTACACTTAAGAATAATTTTTCCCATGTGTGGCTTACCACTGAATGCAAAGCATGCATTTTTATAAGAGAGAGAAATATTCTGTCAAGGGCCATAAATTTAAATATCCAAATCTAAATTCCCCTACCTCTTTTTTCTTTTTTTTTTTTTTTTTGTTGTTTGTTTGTTTGTTTGTTTGTTTGTTTTAAACTAAGAATTTTTCCTATACAAGGGATAGTGATACACATGTGGAGGTCAGGCCACACAGCTTTAGCACAGTGGGTCCTCCAAACATCCAGACTGACTAGAGCACACAGGTGCAAGGCAGATCACAGAGGGAACCAGAATGCCCTGCAGCTGATGATGTTGACATCTGGGATTAGATGTTGGTTTTTACTACTATGTCCAGCTTGAGAAGACAAGAAACAGAAAAAGCAAGAGAGATACATTCTAGATAGATAAAGTTGGTGGACTACATGCTATTTATTTTTGTTCATGAAACTGAGAAAATATTGCATTAAGCGATATAATTAAATTTTTGGTTCAACTCTGCCATCAACTCAGTGATTTAGTCTATTTAGTCAGTTCACCTTCAGCCGTCTGACCAGTAAAGAAGGAAAAAGATAATAATGCCTAAATTATTGGCTTGCCTCAAGAACTAAATGGGTAATGCAAGTGAAATCACTTGTTAACTCTAAAGTAGTGTTTCTCAAGCTTGACTAAGTACCGGGATCACCTGGAGAAATTGTTGGAGCACTGCTTTAAGGCATCGTACTAACTTAAAGCCTGCCAATGACTTCAACTGACATCTTTGTATCTAATAGCAAAATTAAGTACCTCTCACCCAGGATTCAATAATCTTTTTTTATTCAATTAAGAATAAAAAAAAAAAAATCAGGGGTTTTTGGTAGCTCAGTTGATTAAGTGTCTGTCTTTGGCTCAGGTCATGATCCTGGAGTCCTGAGATCCAGCCCTGCATTGGGCTCTCTGCTCAATGAGGAGTCTGCCTCTCCCTCTCTCTCTGTGATCTCTCTCTCTCTCTCTCTCTCTAATAAATAAATAAAATATCTTTTAAAAGAAGAATAAAAAAATCATAGATTTTGTAAATGTATTTAGTTGTTTTCTAAATTGGGTCACCTATAAGCAATTTTTTACAGTATTAATACAGGTAGCTACATAACCATTCTGATGCCACTTGATTAAAAATAATGAATTAAATTTTCATCATATAACTATTAATTATTAAATATGGAAACAAATAGTTTTCCCTCTAAACATTCTCAGAAAATAACTGAATAATATGCTTCTAGACCTTGAAAGAAATCATGGAAGTAGGTTTTATAGTGTTTCCCCAGAATTCATACTTACCCTGAATCTGAGAACATGACCATTTTTGGAATAGAGTCTTAGCAGATGTAACCAGAATTGAAATATGATCAATATTCATATATTGAATATTATATATATACATATATATATATATAATATGATCATACTAGATTATAGTGGGTCCTAAACCCTTATAAGGAAATGTCCTTATAAGAGACATAAAAGTACACAGACAGAAGAAGTTGATGGATACAGAGAGTGTCTACAGGCCAAAAGATGTCAAGGCTAGCATTCATCAAATCTAGGAGAGAGGCAAGGAAGGGTTTATCATACAGCCTTCCCAAACCTGCCAAAATCTTGATTTTGGATTTCTGGTCTCTCGAAGTGTGAGAAAATAAATTTCTATTGTTTTAAGGTACAAGCTTTGTAGTAATTAGTTCCAACTGCCTTAAAAAACTAATATATCACTGTAGGTATAAAAGTAGACATGCAAGATGTTTAAAGTATTTAGCTTCCATTTCATTTTGTTATCAAGTATTTTATTACATGTAGAGACTCTCAACAATATTGTTGAATCCCACTGAAAACAGACATAATGTAACACAATAAAAAATTTTAAAAATACATAAATACATACATATATACATGCATGAATCTTAAAAAAAAAAAAAAAAAGAAAAGAAAGAAAGAAAGAAAATAGGCAATGCTTTCACTGGTCATGATCTGATCCCTGAAAGACCTCCTACTTTTCTCTTTGATTTGATAGCTTCTTGTAACTCTCTGGTTGACTCATTTTCCACTTTGACCATTTAGTTCTTACACTACCCGCTCCACCACTACTCTTTCCACAACAAGGTTATGCTTGCATTTTCTTTCTTTTTTCTTCTCTCATGCTAAGCACAGACAGGATTTTTTATCTCACATAGTTTGCACTAGTTTTGAGTAACACTTGTGGTTTCTGTCTCTGCCCAAGCATGAAAACAAATCTGCATGCAGATTTCAGGAGGCTGAGCAGTTTCTTAAGAACAACTCACCCACAAAACTACATATACTCTACCTACACATGGACATGCACATGTATTTCCTACATTCTGAACAGTATTTTTTCAGTACGTCTACTTTATTGTTATGGCTTTCTGCTTTTCGAAGTTCCAATGAGAAGTCAGTTCCTTAGCACAGCTGCTACACCAGCGAAAGAATAAAAAAGTGATGGCTTAAACATATGCTAATCGACATGGTGGTTCCTTCAGTTTGGGCTACAAAATAGGCAATATTACAATACTCAACTGCTCTACTAAATAGCAATTACTGAACACTTTAAGGTCATATCAAAACTGTCCTTCCTGGTGGACTGGCATTACAGAGTCCCATCTGCATCCATCAGAAATGTGTGATTTATGCTATTTTAATTAGTTTATAAATAATTCATAAAAGAATGTGCCTGCTTACTAAGACCTGAGAACTGAATTCCTAAAGCTTTAGATTTACCATTTGCCTTTTCCCTCATGATTTTTTTCATCCCTTTAAGGGATGAGCAACTATTTAAAAAGTGTAGTTTATTCCTGACTTAATCCTCATTTAACTTTGTGATATTGAATCAGAGCAATTAATGTACTAATATTTTTCTGAACTGGTTATAGAAACAAAGTATGGTTTATCAGAGAATCATTGATATAGCATGGTAAAGGCTGCAGTGCAGAAAGTGATTCCAATGTATAAAATTGCCACCAAAAAAGATGTTGATGTCCAAATTGATCAGGAGGCCTACCTGCCTGAGGAAATGTAAGGAGTGTTCCTGCCCTTAACGTCTAAGCTGCTTTCACTGTGAAAATGGCCTTTGTGCTGAGTCTTGTTCAAAGTGTTCTCTGAGACACCCTTTACCACAAGAGTAAAGATGTGGCCGTGTGCCACTTGCACAAGCATCATGTTATCTGGGCATATTTAGACCATTGTTCCAATGTCTAACCAACTCCCCATCCCAATTTATTTATCCAGTCATATATGCATTCATTCTACTCTTTAAGAAAAGTCTCTTTGTAAGGTCTTATCAGAGCTTCAAATATGATTAACATATGGCACTCAAGATGCTTATATTCTACTACAGAAGTTGGAAAATATTTGTGAGTTAAATATCACAGATCTCTTTGTTTTACATGAAAAGTTTTTGTGGTTGTTGTTGTTGTTGTTGTTTTGTTTTGTTTTGTTTTTTATTTGAGAGACAGAGATCACAAGTAGTCAGAGAGGCAGGCAGAGAGAGAGGAGGAAGCAGGCTCCCCACCGAGCAGAGAGCCCGATGTGGGGCCCGATCCCAGGACCCTGGGACCATGACCGGAGCCAAAGGCAGAGGCCTTAACCCACTGAGCCACCCAGGTGTCCCTGAACAGTGTTTTTGTTGGTGTTTTAAACTTGCATGATAATTGTTTTTCAAAATTAAACAACTGAAAGTTTTCACATAGTAATTTAGAATTATGTCTTCTGTTGATAAAATATCCTTGACACTTGGGCTAGATGTGAGTTCCTTTTGATTCATCAAATATGCACTGATGTTTCACTCATAGTGAGCATAATTACTGTTACCTTTAAGAACAATTGGAGAACAAATACATTAGTGATGTGAGTTTGTAATGTTTCGACTTGGTTAGTTTGAACCTTATCTCCCCAAATTCTCTCCCCTATTTCTTCCGTCTCAGGCAGTCTACAAGAGAGATTCCTGTGGAAGATTTGGAATTCAGAAGAGAAGCAGTGGTCACTTTGTAGCTCCCCTGTTGACTTAACTTGGTGTGAATCAGTGGCTTTGTACAATTGCTCTACCTTCCCTTGCATCCTCTTTAGGTTCTCCAATTCCTGGGGCTGGTGTGTTTAGGTTTGAGACAAAGGGTCCCAGCTTCTGCAGGATACCCTCATTTCCAAGGTCAGAGGCAGCACAATTTTACACAAGTTTCAGTCCATCTTCGTGAACTCCAGATTATACTTATGGGTTCCTGTTTGCTCTTACTCTTCCCAACTTTACATTAATTTTCCCTTCCTTATTTCTTGCTCTATGGCTTCAATCTTTAGCATCAGGTCTGAAGACAGCATCCTTACAAAGACTGGTTAATGAGCTCTTACAATTGAGTAACATTAAATCCCTTAGTAAATGTATGTGCGTGCGCGCACACACACACACACACACACACACACACACACACACGATACTTATAAGATAGTTTATTTGAGATACTAAAATAAGATACTTAAAAGATAGCAAGAAACTTCACTGGTCTATATAATTGCTATTCAGATTTGTTCTGTGAAAACTGCCAGCAGTCTGTTGGCAAACTGTTACTCATCCTTACTGAAATGATATGATGTGTTTATTATAACAATAATGCCTTGAAATTTTGAGAGCTTTTGTTTTATCTATCTTTATCTATCTTTGTTTTGTTTATCTATCTTTATGTTTTGTTTTCTAACAAAATAATTGTACTTTACAAATATATCAGGCTGCAATAGATTGAAAAGCAAGCAGGCAAATCTGTTTATCAAAACAGATCATGTGGGAAGAACTGATCTAAGTGGTTTGTACTTAGCCCTTCTAGGTATATGAATCTATTAACCCTTTTCCAGTAGTAAAGATACAGTGTATAATAAATCAGGTTAAAGATGCATCATGTAAGCAATGCCATCAGAGTGGCAGAAGTATCTTTGTTTTGATTGGTAATAGGATACTTCTTGGAAGTGCCAAGATTTGAGTTTGGTGTCTTAAACAGGCAGTTATAACAACCATGTATCTTTCTCAGCATTTAATTTCAAATATAATATATTTTCAAGTTAGGGTGGTCATTTCTTTGTATATAATTTCTTCTGTGTTTATCCTAAATACATGAGTTCTTTTCATAAATTATGGAGTTATGGTTCAGCTTTATTATGGAGTGCCCCCAGTATAAGTCTATGAAACTATGATAATAAGGTTATTTCATTTCAGTCATCTATACACAGAAGGGTGATGAGTATTTACCTCTATAGCCAGTTCTATTTCCTCAGTAGTAGCTGTGTAAATGGTAATAGTTATAAAGCCATGTTCAGTATCAAAGACATGTCTGCTATTGGTACAGGAAGGAGTTGGAACAGCTATGTTTAGAATTTTCTTTCTCTGATATCCATAGTATCTGCATTGTAGAAAAATCTACAACTCTTTTGACTGCCTAACTCCCAGAATTCTTTTGAAAATTTCTAAACAAGTCTGTTGTGTTCTCTGTAAACCACCTATTTCCATATCCATATCCAGCAAGCAAAAGCTGACTGGTCAAGAAAATAGATCATGATCTATGCCTATTTTATCATTTGAAATACAAAGGGCTTATCCAGATGATCTCTTGAACTTCTTTGCATCTGTAAGTTCTGTGATTGATTGTTTTAATCATTCGTTCTTTCTAAAGTACTTGTGGTTAGGCTACAGCTACATAAATAGAGATTTCTATTCATGAGATTACAGACAAGTTAAGACAAAGATGTGACCTTATAGTATTTTTTAATACAACCCAAAGCTCTTTAGATATTGCTGAGTCAAGCAATTATTTTGAATTTGGAAGAGATAAGATCATATTAAAAATTTTAACGGAATATGCCACTTGGTAAAATGTCATGGTCATATTATTTGCTAGTGCAACTTTTTTTTTTTTTTTTTTAGCTCTCCCTTCTCCACATCATGGAAATGCCTATCATGCAGATTGGGCCTCCCTTCTATAGGAGTGGACATATAACCAAAGTTGGGCTAATCTTCATCCTCTACGGAAATTTGTTGGAATGATCAAAAAATGGGGAGAAATATTTTACTTTCTATATGATTTCTGGCTTTGATAACAGTGTATTCTTGCATTTACATCGTGTGTGTGTGTGTGTGTGTGTGTGTGTGTGTGTGTACATACACGTACATACATATATACATAAAGCCAAGAGAGAAATTTGAGCCAAGAAAAGGGGAAAGATAATTTTCTTTGAACCTGTGGATTTAGTCTCCATCATTCTTCAAAAAGCAATTAGAAGGGCAGTATCACAGTGGGAGTAATAAGCTTCATTTGGAGTAGCTTAAAGTAGGAGTTGGCCTAACTTTTGACTGCTCTCTGCAGGAATTACCTTGCTTATTACCATTCTAACATGACTTACCTGCCCCATACCAAAAACCACACCTTGAAATTGACTTCTTCATTAGCAAAAAGGTCAGCTTCAAGGTTCATGTGCTTTTTGTTTGTTTGTTTTGAAGTTGATGCTGACTGTATAATGTCCTTACTTACTGGCTGACCTTGACTCACAGCCTTCTGCAGTCTCTGCAACATGTTTCCCCATCTCATTTCCCGCTTCCTCTACTACCCTCTGGGATCTCTGCCTAAAGCAACTTTTATGAATATACACTTGATTTAATGCTCCTGGTTATGCTCCTTCATGTTGTGTTTGTAATTTAAACTGCCCATGGGCTCAGTATGACATGTACACTTTTCTTGGCAAGAAATCTCTGTTCTTTTGTAAAGGTAGCCTTATGGTCCTTCATGGTGGGAAACTGCCCCACTACGAAAATAATCTAATATCTGAACTTTATTTGGTTAGCTCTCTTCTTGCCACTGCACTTATATCATCCTTATTTTAAAACTTATATGTTCTGATTAGCTGTCTTATTCTGTCAAAAGAAGCAATAGCAGGGATACTGGATTCATACCCCTGAAGTGTCCTTAAATAATAAAAATTCAAATGAGAATAAATTGGATGGTCAGTTTCTATGAGGATAATATAGGTCAGTATTGTCAAAGCCATTTGGCATGAAAACATTTGAAATCTCCTTGACCCCCATGTACCTGCAATTTAACTTTACTATGGCTAAGACTTTTAGACCAGCTGGCATGATAATTCAGATCAAGGTCTTTGGAGTAACTAATCTTTCTTGATTTGAGGAAACTTTAGTTATTCCTTTTTAAAGCAAGCTATTAAGCTCATTTTTTTTCAGACTCATCATTCACACTCTCATAGACACCCAAAGAGCTTTTCCCCCAACACATATACTATTATATGACTGCTTCATTATTTTATAAATATTCAAAAATATTAATTGCAAACTATTGCTTAGCTTTTATTCTCAAAGTACGTCTCTTCTGGGTTTGGATTGAATTTCATCGTGTCTCACAGTATCAAAATAGGTTTATTGGGGAAATAGAAAATCATCAATGGCAGAGTGAGAATGAAGAAATCCAAAAACACAGGTCCAGACCCTCCCACTATTCCATAGAAAAGGAGTCTGGACCAGGATAATGCTGGGCCAGCAGTGTGGGTCTGCATTTCAATGGAGGAACTTTGCTTCTTGTTGTTCTTCTTTTTTGTAGGTATAACATAACAATCCAAATTTATCAATAGTGTAATACATAGAGTCTGTATTTTATAGACCAGGTGACCATAGAAGTTATCTAGAAACTCCAGCTGGCAAGGACATAGAGACTTTAGGGCCCATAAAGCTTGGCAATGCCTTCTGCTGAGATGGGCGTGTGAGTGGGAAATGAAGATTCTCCCAGTTTGAAGGGAAGCTAACCCTGAATACAGCATTTCCTGCTACTAGAAGGGGAAGTCTTCCTCTGAATGTGTTTGGGCATCACAGAATCATTCTCAAACAATTCTGCATGTTCCACATCTTTCTAGGCAAAGCCTTTTATTTAATTATTGCGATAACAATTAAAGCCCACACTGAAGCTTCACTGTGCCATTTTCATAGGTTTTTTTTCTGTAGTAATGAGCTATAAGTTAGAGTCATGTCATAACAAGTCATGTCTTTGATTCTACTAGAAACCACCTTAGATAGAGTCCAAGATAAGCTAACTGTAAATTGTCTACTCATTTTTAATTTTCACTATATGAAAGGATCCAGGTATACTAATTTTAATTCATTCTGGGCTTATATCAAGGTTCACAACTGAACTTTGTAGCCAAGTCTAAGTCTCAAAAACTGACTTTTGCTTTATATACATAGATATAATGTCTGGTATTAATTCATTTACTGTGTATTTACCAGATGCTCCAGATATGTACTTGATATTGTGAGTGGGAATTGGAAATCAGACAATACATGTATCCCGTGTCAAATATGAAAGTTCTAAGCAGCCTGAATTTTGGAACACACCAATCTGTGTTCTGGTTTTTGCATTTTGAAGGAGATTATTCACATTTTGCAACAGATCAATCACAAAATAGCACTTAATTTTTGTTTTTATTAAAGCGCCTATATTTCAATAAAAACTTGATTCAGAGCTGAGTAGAAGCTGAAGTACTGTTACTAACTAGTAATTTTATGATTCTAGATTTTACCCATCTAAAATCTAGATTTTTTTTCATATTTTAGTTTAATACAATGTTTGAAGAATTATATTGAGGTTTTGTTTAAAAAGGCTTCTGTGAATTTTTATTGTAATACCTGTGACTATGCAAATATCAAGCCCTGCCAATATTCAAATGTTCAGCTAGGGGATTAACAGATATAAAATAATAAATTCTGAACAAAAACATTTCATGTAGGAAAAACTAGACACATCAGAAGGTATGAATAAAACATCAAATAATAACATGCAACTATTGATTGACAGTCATAGAAATGGTTATATGTTTGCTGTGAATGAAACTTTTATGATGACATCAGAATATTTTTTTCACATTTCACTTGTAAACATACTAAGGAATTAATATTATCTGAAAGGTATGTGTGACTACTTATTTTTCCAGCACTGGTGTGACATATTTGTGTGCTAAAAAAGTCACTGTATCATCAGGGTGAATGATAGGGAGGGGAGGAGCAGATCTGTTCTGGTCTAAACACTCTCTTTTTCTCTTACTCAAGAGCTAATTTGCTAAAAGATATCCTTTTCATATTAAAACATATTTCATATTTTTCATATTAAAACAATGTGCTAGAGATTAATCCTAACATTTAGTATTGACATTTTGACCAGATAGGATATATGTTAGACTCTGTGGGCCATAGAGTCTCTCTCCCAATTATTCAACTCTGTCATTATAGGGCAAAAATGGCCATGGACTTTATGTAAATGAATAGACATGGCTGTATTCCAATGAAAATTAATGTATTTAAACATTCTTTCTAAGAAGAATAGTTTGCCAATCCTTAGTGTAGAAATTGTCTTTAGTCAAAACTACTAGGTAACTACTGGGATATACAGCTCCTCCTGTCCTGATATACACTAGGTGTACAGAAAAGAAATATGATATTCATCATGAGCTATCAATTGTTTGGTTCTATAATGCCACTAGTATAACACAGTTTTCAAGTTATAAGTTTGCTATATTTTAACATTTAATTTTTAAGTTATTTATTTCTAGGAGGAATCAGAATAGTTAAAAATATCATGATATATCAACTACGTGAAATATTATTCATCTAGCATCTATTTAGTAAAAAAGAGTGAGGTTCGATTGCATGGAGCACTGGGTGTGGTGCAAAAATAATGAATACTGTTATGCGGAACAAAATAAAAAAATTAAAAGAAAATGCAAAAAAAAAAAAAAAGAGTGAGGTTAAATGTGAACTTAAGAAACAAGACAGAGGATCATAGGGGAAGGGAGGGAAAAATGAAAGAAGATGAAACCAGAGAGGAAGACAAACCATAAGAGATTCTTAATCATAGGAAACAAACTGAGGGTTGCTGCAGGGTTGGCTAGGGGTGGGGTAGTTGGGTGATGGACATTGGGGAGGGTATGTGTTGTAATGACTACCGGGTATTATAGAAGACTGATGAATCACAAACATGTACCCTGGAAACAAATAATACATTATATGTTTTAAAAATTATATTAAGGGCGCCTGGGTGGCTCAGTGGGTTAAGCCGCTGCCTTTGGCTCAGGTCATGATCTCAGGGTCCTGGGATCGAGTCCCACATCGGGCTCTCTGCTCAGCAGGGAGCCTGCTTCCCTCTCTCTCTCTCTGCCTGCCTCTCTGTCTACTTGTGATCTCTGTCTGTCAAATAAATAAATAAAATCTTAAAAAAAAATAAAAATAATAAAAATTATATTAATATTTTAAATATAATATCAATTACAAAGAAAAAAATGTGTAACTATAGGAGAACAAGGATTGCGTCTGCATGGAAAAAAAAGTCATCTAGGCAAGTAGGTAAAGCCTGTAAAGTGGTAATAAAAATAATTAGAGATGATTACATTTTCTTAAGAATCTTCTCTAATATTATTGATATGTTATCTATTAAATAAAATATTTTAAAATTAAAAATAACTTTATTGCTTAAAACCCAAAGAAATTTTTTTTTAAGATTTTATTTATTTATTTGACAGACAGAGATCACAAGTAGACAGAGAGGCAGGCAGAGAGAGAGAGAGGGAAGCAGGCTCCCTGCTGAGCAGAGAGCCTGATGTGGGACTCGATCCCAGGACCCTGAGATCATGACCTGAGCCGAAGGCAGCGGCTTAACCCACTGAGCCACCCAGGCGCCCCAACCCAAAGAAATTTTAATAGAAATTTAATAGACATGGTCAAACTTTTTTTTTTTTAAATAGAATATGTTATTTTTTGACAGAGGTAAGAGATAGAAATTACAGAAGACTCATGGGCGCCTGGGTGGCTCAGTTGATTAAGCATCTGAGTCTTGATTACAACTCAAGCTATAATCTCAGGATCCTGGGATTGACCTCCATGGCGTGTCTCATCCTCAGCATGGAGTTTGCTTGGAACCCTC
This sequence comes from Lutra lutra, assembly GCF_902655055.1. Taxonomy (NCBI): domain Eukaryota; kingdom Metazoa; phylum Chordata; class Mammalia; order Carnivora; family Mustelidae; genus Lutra; species Lutra lutra. The sequence goes on along the minus strand of NC_062287.1, from coordinate 34,579,385 downwards.
TATCCCTCTCCCTCTGACCAATCCCTACTCACACACACTGTCTCTCTCTCTTTAAAAATAAATAGATATTTAATTTTAAAAAGACTTATAATAAAACAAGATTACAGATCACTTATTGATAGCAAGATATGGCATAGACTCTATAGACTAGTACAATTTTGTTTTTACTTAAAAGATTTAGAAATAACTTGACACTCTGTCCTATATGTCTATACCTATAGAGGAATATTAGAGAATTATTTCTGTTCTGTGCTTAGGTCCTATGCTAATTCTCTTTATTAACAGTTTGATATATCAGTAGTCTGTCGTGATAAATAAATAGTCATAATCAATATTTATATAGCATGTGATGTGTTGTGCTTCTTTAAACAATTAAAGTTCATGGGCCAGAGGTGCAGCTACCAAATGAATCTTTGCTTCTCTCACCTGGTAGATATTTCTCAATGTGAGTAATTGAGATTTTAAGAAAATAAACCTGGAGTTTGCTCAGGGAATACTTATGGGTAAGGCAGTCCTAATTCTCTTTTAATAGCAAAGACATAAGTTAATAAAGATGTGCTTAAACATCCAATCGATAGATAAGAAAAGAGAGGGATATATGTGTAGCTACTTAAACCAGCACAAATTTCAGAGAGAAGCAAATGAATTAGGAAAAATTATCTTCATTTTTTTGCCACGTTTAAAATATTTTAATCGAAATTCACACAAGTTTAGCAGAAAGGAAAACAACTATAAAAATATTGGAAATAGGGACGCCTGGGTGGCTCAGGCCTACCCACTCTGTCTGCCTGTGCTCATGCTCGCTCCCTCTCTCTCTCTAACAAATAAATAAATAAAATCTTTAAAAAAAATAAAAATAAAAATATTGGAAATAAATTAAAATGTTACATTTTTTCAATTGTTGAAATGTGGGTGTTTGTCTTCTCTCTTATTTTAATAGTGAGCATATGTTCCTATAAGGAAAAAAAATACACTTCAAAAACTTCAAAGTGTGACGCTTTATTTTGTTTGTCTTCTGAAGCCAGCATATCTATTCATTTGATCTAGACAAAACTGTGCGGATGATTTTTTAAAGATCTACTTTATGTGGACCAAAAATATATTGGCATTTATTTGAACATCTTTAATGTTACTTTAAAATTTTTTCTTAGTTGGGATATTGCATTTGGAATTTTAGTGAGGAAATGTGAAGTGGAAAAATATTTAGATGTATTCCTACTTCTTCAAGTGTGTCTCATATACCTGGTTTCATGCTTGATCCTTTAATACTCTTTCCTTGACACATTCAATATAGTTTTTGTTGTGCCCAATTTAAACAACAACTCCATTTATCTTTTTTTTTCTTTTTACTATAATCCCAAGGCTAAATATCTTCTCTCTTTTCATTCTTCTTAACCTCAATGTTATCATTGTGGACATCATGATTTTCCTTCAAACAGTAGAGAGGTGATAGATACATGATTGATAGGTAGATGATAGATAGATAATAGATAGATATATGATAAACAGATGATAGATAGATGATAGTAAAGAAAATGACAGTATGGATTAGCTGAGAGGTTATCCTCTTCTAAATCACTGGATTGGTTGATCCAATGGCTACAATAGAAGTATTATTTTTTTTTTAAGATTTTATTTATTTATTTGACAGAGAGAAATCACAAGTAGGCAGAGAGGCAGACAGAGAGAGAGGAGGAAGCAGGCTCCCTGCTGAGCAGAAAGCCCGATGCGGGGCTCGAACCCAGGACCTGGGATCATGACCTGAGCTGAAGGCAGCGGCTTAACCCACTGAGCCACCCAAGCGCCCCTACAATAGAAGTATTTGAAGAAGTTAGAAGAGCAATCAGAAGTTTTGAAAAGTAATTTTCAAAGTAAGGTTATTTAGCCTACAAACAATATTTATTTGAAAAATCTATTAATATGTTTATCTATCTAATCTTCGGTATGTTAAACAATCACTACTGATGATGTAATAAGACACACTTGACTTTGGTTTCACATCATTCCTTTAAAATACACTAAGTTTACTATGTAAGCTGGCTTTGTGCTCTGCAGGCATGCAAGATGAAACTGACATTTTAATTTTTGGCCATATCCATGGGCCATGGGTTCCCCAGGCATTTCCATAGCTGAGTACCTTTTTTTGAGTTCCCTTGATACAAGCAAACGAATGTCTTATCTGGGTAGTCAATGTTAACTTCTTGAAATTCATTATGACCAGATTCCTACGGCTGGATCTTCTAGCTCTCTAAAAAGGCCTATTATGCAGAGCAATGATTACCCCACTCTAGCTCTCCTTCTCTTATGTGTTCACAGAATATATTCACATGTCCTTGACTTTTGGGAGAACTTTTGGGAGAACAAATTTATCATATCAAGATTTAAAGAGACAAAGCTGTCTCCTGACTCAGCCAGCAAATCAACTAGTGAAATTATTACTCTCCCTGTAGATTTTGCAGCTTAGCATAAGACTAGAATGCAGAGTATCCCATCTACAGAGACATATCAATGTGTGGTGATGCTCACCACTGATACTCACTATCTTTAGAATTAAGATGAAGGAGGTAGCTCCCCAAACTTCTGAACCCAAAAGGAGGTAGCTGCAGTCCACAGCATCAACCTTTTTCTGAAGAAATCTTTATATTTTTGTTTATTTCTCCTTTATTTGCCTAAAGTGGTGAGAATAGCAAGATTCATAAAACAGATTCTCTAAGGTGTGCCTGGGTGTCTCAGTCAGTTAAGCATCTGACTCATGATTTTGGCTCAGGTCATAATCTTGGGGTTGTGAGATTGATCCCAACATCAGAGTCTATGCTCAATGGGGAGTCTGCTTGGATTCTCTCTCACCCTCTTTCTCAAATTCACACCACTTTAGGCAACCTTTGCCTTTATTTCCTTTTCATTTTTTGCTGGATATAGAATTCAGTGTTGACAGCTGTTTAAAGAACTTGAAAAATGTTTTACCATTTTTTTCTGGGCTCCATGACCTCAAATGAGAAATCCACTCATTTTAATTGTTTTTCCTTTATATCATTTATCCCTCACTGCTTACAAGATTTTTGTTCGTCTTTAGTTTTCAGAAGTTTGATTACAATGTGTCTTTAGGAGTTTATTTTTGGATTTATCTTGCTTAACATTCACTCTGTGTTTTGAATCTGAAATCAAATTTGGGAAATTATTGACAGTTTTTTCTTTGAATTTCTTTCAGTCTCCACTTATTTTATCTACTTCTAAGACTCCAAGAATATAAATGTTAGGATTTTCGTTATGGTTCCAAAACTCCCTGATATCCTGCTCATTTCTCTTTTTTTTTCTGGCCTATTTTCTCCTTGTTGTTTTGATTAAGTAATTACTATTATCCTATCTTCAAGTTTGCTGATTTTTTTTCTTCTTAGAGAAGAATTTCTCTTTTCTCCAGCTTTATTAAGATATTATTGGCATAAAACATATGTAAGCTTAAGGTGTACAATAAGGTGATTCAATACATTTATATAATGCAAAATGATTACCACAATAATATTAGTTAATACCCCCACCCCCATACATAATTACATATTTATACAAATTATTATACATATATACATATTATACAAATTATGCAAATATACACAAGTAGCTTTTTGTGGTAATAAATTTTAAGATTCACTCTCTTAATTTCAGATAGGTAATATAGTCTTGTTTGTTGCAGTTATTATACAGTATGGTAGATCCAAAGAGCTTATTATTTTATAGCTGGATGTGTATAGTCTTTGTATAACATGCTCCCATTTTCCCTACTCTCCAGACTCTGGCAACTACTATTCTATTTTCCATTTCTATAAACTCAGTTTTTTAGATTCCACATACAATATATGACTTTCTTTGACATTTTTCTTAGCATTTTGGTCAAAAATCCCACCCATACTATCACAAATGACAAGATTTCCTTATTTTTCATGGGTGAATAATATTCCATTATATATTTAATATATATAGAATATACAATATAATATATAGTATTTATATAACATATAAATATGATATATATGCACATTTTCTTTATCCATTTATCTGTCAATGGATCTGTAGTTAATTTCCTTGTCTTAGCTACTGTAAATAATGTTGCAATAAACATGAGAGATATCACTTAAAGATATGGAGTTTACTTCTTTTATTTCTTTCACATATATACCCAGAAGTGCATTTACTGGATGATATAGTAGTTCTATTTTTAACTCTTTGAGGAATCTTGATAGTGTTTTCAGTTGTGGCTATACCAATTTACATTCCCACAAACAGTGTACAAAGATTTCTTTTTTCTCTACAGCCTCCCTAACACTTGTTATCTCTTGTCTTTTTGAAAATAGCCATCTTACAGGTGGGAAGTCATATTTCATTGTGTTTTTATTTGCATTTCGCTGATGATTTATAGTTGAGCATCTTTTCATGTACCTAGTGGCCTTTTGTATATCTTCTTTGAAAAAATATTCAATTCCTTTGTCTACTTTTAGTCTTTTTTTTTGTTTTTTGCTACTGAGTTGTAGGAGTCCCCTATATATATTCTGAATATAAACTCCTAACTTGATAAGTCATTTGCAAATATTTTCTCTGATAGTATAGGCTGCCTTTTCCCTTTTTTTCTTTTGTTATGCAGATTTTTAAGTTTGATGCTGCCCCCTTGTTTATTTTTATTTACATTGCTTTCACTTTTGGTGTCACATCCAAAAAAATCATTAATAAGACCAATGTCAAGGAGCATCTTTCCAGGCTTTCATCTAGTAGTTTTACAACTTTGGATCTTAAATTTAAATCTTTAATCTATTTTGAGTAAATTTTGGTGAGTCATATAAGATAAGGGTCAAATTTCATTTTTTGGCATGTAAATCTATTTTCCCCAACACCATTTATTTAATGAAGAGTCTGTCCTGTCCTAAATGACTATTCCTGGATTCCTTGTCAAATATTAGTTACCTTACATGTGGGTGTTTCAGCTCTTGATAGTGTTCCAGGAGTCTTTGCATCTCTCTTTATGCCAATATTATGCTACTTTGATTATATAGCTTTGTAATAAAGTTTAAAATTGGAAATTGTGATGCCTCCAACTTTATTCTTTCTCAGGATTGCATTGACTATTTGGGGTCTTTTATGGTTCCGTGTGAATTTTAAGATTTTTATATTTCTGCAGCAAAATGTCATCGGAATTTTGATAGGTATTGCATTATATCTGTAGATGGTTTTGAGTAGTGTGGAAATTTAATAATATCAATTCTTCTGATCATGAACATGTGATGGCTTTCCATTTATATGTGTCTTCTAAATTTTTTAACAATGTTTTGTAATTTTCAGTGTACCAATCTTTTACCTCATTCGTTAAATTTATTCCTAAGTATTTTACTCTTTTTGATCCTATTGTAAAATTTGGTTGTTTTCTTTATTTCTTTTTCAGATAGTTCATTGTTAGTGTTTATAGTCCGATTGATTTCTATGTGTTGTTTTTATATACTGCAACATTACTGAATATGTTGGTTAGTTCTAACAGATTTTCAGTGTCTTTAGGATTTTCTATATAAAACAATATTATCTTGAAATAGACAATTTTACTTTTTCTTTCTGCTTTGGATGATTTTATTTGTTTTTCTTGTCTAATTTCTCTGGCTATGACTTCTAGTATGATGTTAAAAAGGAGTGGTGAGAGTGGGCATCCTTGTCTTGTCTCTGATCTTAGCGTGGAAGCTTTCAAACTTTCATTATTGAATAAAATGCTAACTGTGTGTTTGTCATCTCTGGCCTTTATTATCCTAGGGTTCATCCCTTCTATACCCAATGTCTTGATAGTTTTTATTATTATAGGATGTTGAATTTTGTTAAATGATTTTCTGCATCTACCAAGGCAATCATGTGATTTTTATTTTTTATTCTATTAATGTGGTATAAAATATTTACTGATATGTGCATTCAGAACTATGAGTGCATCTAGGAATAAATTCTGTTTGACCATGGCATATGATTTTTTTTTTTGTACTTTTTTATTTGGTTTGCTAGAATTTTGTTGAGAAGTTTTACACCTATAATTATCAGGGGTATTATTTTCTTTTCTTGTAGTATCCTCCACTGGCTTTGACAACAGAGTAATGCTAGCCTTATAAAATAAATATGGAATTGTTTCTCTTCATTAATGCTTTGGAACAGTTTGAGAAGGAATGGTGTTAATTTGTTTTTTAAATATTTAGTAAAATTGACTAATGAAACCATCTATTTCTGAGCTTTTCTTTGGTGGGAGGTTTAATCTTATTATTGGTCTCATCAATAATCTCATTATTGGTCTTTTCAAATTTTTTATTTGTTTCTTTCTTCATGTGCCAGTTTTGGTATGCTGTGTGTTTCTAGGAATTTATTCATTTTTTTCTAGATTATCCAATACTGGTACAAAATCATTCATAGTAATCTCTTATGATTCTTTATCTTTCTGTGGTATCAGATGGAGTATGTCCTCCTTCATTCCTTATTTTATTTGTTTTCTTCCTTTTTTTTTTCTTTTAGGTAAAGATTTGACAATTTTGTTTATCTTTTATATTCATTGATTTTTTTTTCTTGTTTTTGGGGGTCTCAATTTCATTTAGTTCTGCTTTGATCTTTGTTATTTCTTTCCTTCTACAAATTTTGGGCTAGTTTGTTCCTTTTTCTTAAGTTCCTTAAGGTGTGAAGTTAGGTTGTTTACTTGTTATATTTCTTTTGTTCTTAATGTAGGCATTTATTGGAGTGTATTTAATTTCTGCACGTTTGTGAATTTTTCAGTTTCCTTTTTTTATTATTTTCTAGTTTCATATCACTTAAGTTGCAATAGATACTTGGAATGATTTCAATCTTCTTTAATTTGCTAAGGCTTGTTCTGTGACTTATCACATCTCCAAAATACATTCTGGAGAATGTTCCATGTGTGCTTGAGAAGAATGGGTATTCTGGTGCTGTTGGGTGGACCATTCTGCAATGGACCATTTTGTCTAAAATGAGATTCAAGTTTAGTGTTTCAAATTGATTTTCTGTCTGAATGACCTATCTGTTGTTGAAAGTGTGCTATTGAAGTCTCCTACTATTAGTTCTGTGAGTATTTGGTTAATATACTTAGGTGCTTCACTGCTATATATATAAAATTTCAATCGTTTTTATCCTCTTGATGAATTGAACTCTTTAGCATTGTGCAATGACCTTCTTATTCTCTTGTTATAGTTTTTGTGTTTTTTTTTGTGTTTTTTTTTTAAGATTTTATTTATTTGACAGAGATCACAAGTAGGCAGAGAGGCAGAGAGAGAGAGAGGAAAGGAAGCAGGTTCCTCACTGAGCAGAGAGCCCAATGTGGGGCTCGATCCCAGGACCCTAAGATCATGACCTGAGCTGAAGGCAGAGGCTTTAACCCACTGAGCCACCCAGGCGCCCCTCTCTTGTTATAGTTTTTGACTTAAAATCTATTTTATCTGGTATAAATATAGGTACTTCAGCTCTCTTTTGTTTTCACTTTCATGGAATATCTGTCCCCATCCCTTTACTCTGAACCCATGTGTCTCTTGAAAGCTGGTTGGTCTCTTCTAGGTAACATAGCGGGGTCTTGATTTTTAAGCCATTTAGCCACTTTTATGCTTTTTGATTGAAGAATTTAATTCATTTGAATTTAATGTAATTATTGGCAGTTAGGGACCATCTTATTATTATTTTCTGGATGTTTTGTTGTTCCTTTGTTCCTTCTTTCCTGCTATCCTTTTGTGAATTGATGTTTTTCTGCAGTGGTATGCTTTGACGCCTTGTCTTTATCATTTGTGCATTTATCTTTCCTACCCTCTTCAATATGTTTTTTCTTATTTATGTGCTTCACCCAGAAGCTGTATTTCTAACCTGGAGTCCTTAGCTCTTGTAAAGTATTTTTGTGCACAGATATCTTAACTGATGCTTCTAATGGGAGTAGCAGTGCTAGAAATTCCCATCCTGCCATTTTGCACAGTTCACTGAATTTTTGTCTTTTTATTTTATTGCTGAAGCTTGTTCAGTAAATTTTTATTTCAGTTATTTTTTTAGTTTAAAAAATTAATTTTATTTTTCAGCTTTAAAATTTTGTTTGTTTCTTCTTAACATCTTCTCTTTGCTAAGGCTTTTTTTTCCCCCCATTTATGTCAAGCATGCTTATAATTGATTCTGGAATCTGTTTATGCTAGCTCCTTTAAAATCCTGTCACAATTCAAATATCTATCTCATCTCAGTGTTGGCATCTGTTGATTATCTTTTCACATTCAGGATGAGACTTTCTGTGTTTTGGTAGAATAAATGACTTTTCATTGTTTCTTAAACATTACAGCAGTAGTATTTTTTATTATTATTATTTACTTAAGAAAGGAGGCACAGAGAGAAAGGAAGAGACTGCCCATTAAGTACAGAAATGAACAGAGGGCTCTATCTCAACACTGACATCACAACCTGAGCCAAATCAACAGTTGGAGGCTCAAATTACTGAGTCACATATGTGCCCCTACAAGTATGGGATTAAAAAACAATGGATATTTATTTATTTATTTATTTAACAATGAGGCAGAGAGAGCACAAGCAAGGGGAGCAGGAGAGGGAGAAGGAGGCTCCCCACTAAGCAGGCAACCCAGACACGGGGCTTGATCGTAGGACCCTGGGATCTGACATGAGCTGAAGGCAGAGGCTTAGCTGGATGAGCCACACAGGCACCCCGACACTGGATCTTATTTAAACCTTCTGTTTTAATAAGTCTTCTCTGATATTGGGCCAGTGAAAGTAGGTATGGAGAGTACTGCCTTCTTACTTCTAGATGAGAGTGACAGTTCAGTCTCCTTACTAGGCCCCTTTGGTACCATTGGTGGAGGATGGTTACTCCATTGAATGGATGGAGCTTGATTTCCGGGTTTCCACCAGGTCTTCGTTGATGCTCACTGACAGGACCTTCTCCAGGAAGGAGAGAAACTCCTGGTTACTGCTTCTAGATAGTCATCACTGACACATGGGAAGAGGGAATACTCATTATAATGACACAATAGTGAAAAGTTTCAGCTTCCCACTCAGCCTCCTCTAATATAGGCCATTGAGTAAAAGTGGAGACTTATGGCAGTTAGATTATAGGATCCCCACTGTTCTCCACTGATACTGCAAGGTGGGGGACCTTGTTACCACTAGACAGGGATGAAAGCTCCAGCTTTCTCTCTGTCTTCTCTAAAACCAGACTGGGAACAGGTTACAAGGGTTGACATCTTATAGTGCAGAAAGAATGGAGTCTAGGATCCTTATTTGGCTTAGCTGGTGGGGATGGGTTGGTACCATGAGTACTTTTCTTCTTGTTCACTGGGGGTAAAAGATTATTGTCTAAAATTTCTGCCCTGTGAAATTGCCTCTGTCCAGGGTTCTCTTGGGGCTATTTTGTTGCTTTTGTTCCCAATGGCTTTTGTAAATTGTCAGCTTCTATAGTACCAAGTCTGGGATACATGAGACAAACTGAAAACTTAGATGTAGTGCTCAGCTCAGCCTTATATGTCAACATGACTAGGCTATAGTCTCCAATTCTTAAGTGTAATATTAATCTAGGTATTATGGTGAAGTTATCTTCTATATGTTACTAAAGTCTATAATCTGTTTGTTTAAAATTATATTAGATAATTTGGGTGGGCTTGATTTACTCAGATGAAAAAAATTAAGATCAAAATTGAAGCTTCCTTGAAAACAAACAAACAAAATCCTGCCTGTAGATGCGGTTTCAGCTTGTGCTTGACTGTTCTAGTCTGCCTTTCCTGATGGTCTGCTCTGTGGATTTTGACCTGCCAAGTTAGTCCTCACAATCACACAAACCAATTTCTTTCAATAAATACTTTGGTACTAGGAAGTGTTATGCTGCTATAAGAAATATCTTATGGAAAATATGGAAGTGGCTTATAACTGGATAATAGGTAGGTAGGGGCTGGAAGAATTTTAGGAATCATGATATAGAATGCCTAGATTGCTGTGAAGATATTGTTAGTAGAAATAAGATGTTAAGGACTGCTGGTGAGGCCTCAGGAGGAAGTAAGGAGCATCATAGAGAAATCCTCTATTGTATTAGAGAATACATATACCATCACAAATAGAATGTTGGTAGAAATATGAATGTTGAAGGTTGTTCTGATGAGGTCTCAGTAGGAAATGAGGAATGTGTTATTAGAAACTAGAGGAAGGGAGATCCTTGTTATGTAGTGGAGAAAACTCAGCTGAATTGAGTCCTATATTTAATTCAGGCTTTTTAAAATCCCACAATGAGCAATGTGTCTGCATTGGCATTTCAGTGCATCACAAATAAACTGCAAGTTTATTTGTTGCTTTTAAGCACCTATCTCTGTTCCTACCTGCCATTCTGTCTCCGAAATCCTGCAATTTCCTGGTTTGATCTCATGTCAAAAGTTAGAATACTTTCTTATAGATTTGTGTCTCTGGATTTCCTTTTCCCGTGTTTTCTTTTTTTAAGCTAATTTTCATGCTGTTGTATTTTTTGAATATACTTCAATTTATCAATCATTTGAAAATCTTTCCTTCCTATTTCAAGAACAGTTTGAATAGATTTCTCTCAGAAATGCCTCTTTAGACACATTGCATGGATGGATTTAGAAACTATTGTTTCCTCAGTCATGTGTTATGTCATCCTTCTTAATATTTAGTCTTATAAAGTTAAAATTCAATTTTTAAATTTATTCTGTGTTTAGATGTTATTATGGGCTGAATTGTGTTCTCCTCTATTATTTACATATTGAAGTCCTTAACCCCTAGTACCCAATAATATGACTATATTTGGAGATAGGGCCTTTAAAAATCTGATTATGATAAAATGAGACCATATGGATGGGTCTTCCTCCATAATGGTGTTCTTACAAAAAGAGGAGGTTAGAACACAGACAAACACAGAGGAAGGACAATGTGAAGACACAGGGAGACTATGATGATCTACAAGCAAAGGACAGAGGTATTTTTGAAATTTTTGTATGAGTAATGCAACATATTTTATGAGTTTCTACAAAATGCATTGTCTATTCCAACCCACCCCCTGGGGAAAAAGTTTACCTTTGTAGAATGAAGATTATCATTATCTGCCTTGATCAGTGAGCTGTGCACTTGGTTCCATGAAAAAGCAAATTCATAATACAAGAACATTTATTGTTGCCGATTCCAATTTCACTCGAATTTCTATTTAGATGAAGGTTTTTTCATGTCATTGTTTTGCCCCCTTAAGTGATGAAGTGTTCTTAACCATTAATTGAAGACCCGGTTCTAAATGGCCAAATTTTAATTATTCAGTATAGTTGATATTAAAGTAAATGAGATAAAAAAAAATAATAGGATGTTCTGGAAAGATTTTTTTTTTTAATGTCAACAATGTTGTATAAGAGGTTCTGAATTAATCCATAAGTAGACAAAACATGTCAATGAAGGAACACTATTTTTTTTAATGTAAAACTTCTGAACTTATACAGAAATATACAATCACATTATTTAGAAAGTATTTTAATTTTATATACATGCAATTGTTTGTTTTATTTTTAATATTATCTTTCTTTTGAATTAAAGGAGAAAAAAAGGGATAGTGGAATTTCTTCGATGCTTAGTCTTTTTCTGAAATTCCTGGCCTAGTCCTAGTGCAAATTATCTATTAATTTGCAAAATAAGAATGGTTTTCACTCTTTTGTTTTTAGTTTTTGTTTGTTCCTTGCAAAACTTGAGATTATGTTCCAAGAGAAGTGACTATCCTACCAGTATATTGTACTTCTTACTTTGATCCCATCACTTCTAGCTTAGTCTTTAATTTTTTCAAAACTGTCCTCCCATAATTGTCAGAGTAATCTATTTATACGATAAATCTAAAATGTTATCAAGACTTGTCCACCTCTTAGACCCCTTCAATAATTCATATTGCTTATAATCTCCCATCTCAAACTCTGCTGAACTTCCTGCATGCCCCATTCCAACTCAAACCTCTCTGACTGCTAATATGATTTCCTTTGTGTTCATCTTTTTCTACTCCTCATCCTATGTTTAATTGTCATTTATTTTCTTCTTTTTTATAAATAAACAAAAAAATCAAATATTTTTCCATTTTGTAATGATCTCTCTTCTCATAGCCATTGCCTGTGGGGTAGGGAACTGCTTTATTTGTTTTCTCCATTTATAAGTTTGGTATCTTATATCATCTGATATTGCAAATATCTCTCTCCTTTTCTGTCTCATCCTTAGCTTCTTGAAGATAGTGACCATATTTGACTGCTCGTTTCTCTGTTGAATAGTATAACACTTTTGCATAGTAGCCACCCAATATACGTTTGCTGAAATAAACTTAAAACTATAAAGTACTCATGAAAGAAACTGAGGAAGACACAAAGAAGTGGAAAAATGTTCCATACTCATGGATTGGAAAAACAAATATTGTGAAAATGTCTATGCTACATAAAGCAATCTACATGTTTAATGCAATTTCTATCAAAATACCATCATTTTTTTTTTCAAAGAAATGGAACAAATAATCCTGAAATTTGTGTGGAACCAGAAAAGACCTCAAAAAGCGAAAGGAATGTTGAAAAAGAAAGCCAAAGTTGGTGGCATCACAATTCCAGACTTCAAGCTCTATTACCAAGCCATCATCATCAAGACAGTATGGTACTGGCACAAAAACAGACATATAGATCAATGGGAAAGTATAGGGAGCCCAGAAATACACCTTCAATTCTATGGTCAACTAATCTTTGACAAAGCAGAAAAGAATGTCCAATGGAAAAAAGACAGTCTCTTCAACAAATGGTGTTGGGAAATCCGGACATCCACATGCAGAAAAATGAAACTGGAACATTTCCTTACACCACACACAAAAATAGACTCAAAATGGATGAAGGACCTCATGTGAGAAAGGAATCCAACAAAATCCTTGAGGAGAACACAGGCAGCAACCTCTTTGACCTCAGCCACAGCAACTTCTTTCTAGAAACATTGCCAAAGGCAAGGGAAGCAAGGGCAAAAATGAACTATTGGGACTTCATCAAGATCAAAAGCTTTTGCACAGCAAAGGAAACAGTCAACAAAACCAAAAGACAACTGACAGAATGGGAGAAGATATTTGCAAATGACATATCAGATAAAGGGCTAGTGTCCAAAATCTATAAAGAACTTATCAAACTCAACACCCAAAGAACAAATAATCCAATCAAGAAATGGGTAGAGGACATGAACAGATATTTCTGCAAAGAAGACATCCAGATGGCCAAAAGACACATGAAAAAGTGCTCCACATCACTCAGCATCAGGGAAATACAAATCAAAACCACAATGAGGTACAGCCTCACACCAGTCAGAATGGCTAAAATTAACAAGTCAGGAAACAACAGACACTGGCGAGGATGAGGAGAAAGGGGAACCCTCCTACATTGCTGGTGGGAATGCAAGCTGGTGCAGCCACTCTGGAATAAAGCATGGAGGTTCCTCAGAAAGTTGAAAATAGAGCTACCCTATGACCAAGCAATTGCCCTACTGGGTATTTACCCTAAAGATACAAATGTAGTAATCTGAACGGGCACATACACCTGAATGTTTATAGCAGCAATGTTCACAATAGCCAAACTATGGAAAGAGCCCAGAGGTCCATCAACAGATGAATGGATAAAGAAGATGTAATATCTATAGATAGATAGATATAGATATAGATATAGATATAGATATAGATATAGATATAGATGATATAGATATAGGAATACTGTGCAGCCATCAAAAGAAATGAAATCTTGCCATTTACAATGACATGGATGGAACTAGAGGGTATTATGCTGAGCGAAATAAGTCAATCAGAGAAAGACAATTATCATATGATCTCCCTGATATGAGGATTTTGAGAGGCAAAGTGAGGGGTTTGAGGGGTAGAGAAGGAAAAAAATGAAACAAGATGGGATTGGGAAGGAGACAAACCGTAAGAGACTCTTAATCTCACAAGACAAACTGAGGGTTGCTCAGGGGAGGGAATTATGGAGAAGATGGTTGGGTTATGGACATTGGGGAGGGTATGTGCAATGTGAGTGCTGTGAAGTGTGTAAGCCTGATGATTCACAGACCTGTACCCCTGGGGCTAATAATATATGTTGATGTAAAAATATTTAAAAAATTGTATAGTCTATAATATACAAACATGCTATCACATTTCTTTAAAAAATATGTCTATATAATATGCTATTATACCGTGATAACAGAAACTCTCTTAATTGACTATAGAACACATTCAGTTTACTCAAATCTAGGTACTTATGGAGTGAAAGTTGGCAACAGTTTAATAGAAAATAGCCAAAGTTTGTAGTTTGTGGCATAAATGTTGAGAAGAAACTGTTTCTTGTTGTATATACACAGAGAATTTGGGTTGCTAGACTATCCTGAGTTAGACTGGAATTGGGCCATGGCACAGGCTAACCATCACGCTCTCTAGCAAAATGTATCCTGGGAGGCTTAATGAGCACAAATGGTCAGGACTTCAGCTTTATGTCTCATTCAATAATGTCTCTTGTCTCTCAAGAAACCAAAATGAAGAGTGAGTCATAAAGAAATCAATAGTGTTATATTCAAACAAGGCTATTTAGACCAAAACACATTCCATTTTCTCATTAACCATGGAGCCAAAGCAGGGAGGGGAAAGAATTTGTATTTGTTTGAAATTGCACACAGATGGAATTGTTGCTTCCCACTGCCTGGTGAAGGCTCCAAAGTGCACACAATTAAGTGTATTTTATTAAAACTAACTTTAAAAATGGATGCTGTTTCCTCTCATTTACTTAATAATTGATTAATTACAGCCTGCATTACTTCTCTTAGAGACATTTTTCAGATTTATTTGCCCATTACATTTTTGAAGTTTTGTTGGCTTTGAGAATTGTATTTTAAAAGATTAGAGGAAATTCATTTCCTCAATTTTTTAAAACCTTTAGTTGAGAGATATCAATGTATTATTGCTCATGTTTTATGCTTTCCAATGCAAAACAGAAGTCTTACAATTGGAAAGGCAAGATGGTTGTTTCTATTTCTTCTTGACACCTTAGGACATACTCTGGTGTTAAACAATGCAAATATAATGAGTCACATATATAATTTTAAATGTTCCAGTAGCCACATTAAAAAGTATAAAAAGAAACAGGTGAAATTAATTTAGTGCTGTATATTTAGTCTTTAACTTAGTGTATCTAAAATGATACCATTTTGACATGCACTCAATATTAAATGTCATTAGTGAGATATTTTACATTTTTTAGTGAAATACATTTGAAATCTGGCATGTACTTTATAACTACAGCACACCTACATTTGCACTAGCCTCACTTCAAGGGTTCAAAGTAGCTACCATGTGGACATTGTGACTCTACTTGATCTAACATGACAGTGATACAAATCCCTTTGGAAGTTGTCTCCTCAGATTTCACCTTCATCCAAATTTTAAAATCTCTTGAACATTTCCCTCTCCTACCATCACTAACACCACCAAAGCAAATACCGTTTTACTTCAAATGTCTACAAATTGTACAGGATGTGGTAGGTTTATGATCAGTGCTCAGAGAACAATTGGCATTTGAATTAAACCACATGAAGATAACAACAGGCGATTACCCATTTTAACAGCTGCTAAGTGGTGTTAATTGCTGGCTGTAGATCACAAGCTGAGCAATTTTCTCTGTATTGTACAAACTGAACAAAGCAAAATAGAAGTTAAAAGAAAAAGTATTAACCTTATTATAATAATGTATAGTACTTGGTTATATAATGTATTCTCATAATCTATGTTATTTATGAATTTGACAAGGAACAGGTATAAAAAGAAATGATAATATATATAATTCTGTGCTTTTATTTTCAAATAATAAATATTTGAAATATTTATATATGCATACAATTAGAAATGTTCTAAACATTTTGTAAGTTTACAAAACTGTCAATGGATGGAATTCTTCATGTTCAAATTAATTAGAAGATGTGGTTAAATGTTGAAGGAAGCTGGAAACCATAAAGCATGGTTAAACTAGTTCTATTAAAAACCATCCAAAAGAAATGGAATTTATTAGATCATTACACTATGCTGACTGAGCTGAGTTCTATCAATTTTGCTAACATTTCAGCTTTTTAGTTCCTAAAATTATGGCTATAAAAATATTCCATTTCAATTAATGAGACAGTAAAACAATAAACATCACATGGAGAAATTAAAAGTGCTTGATTATTTAAAATAGTAAACATAATCATTATAATTTATTCTTATGAATGTGTACTGTTTAAATAAACATATGGATTTGATATAGAATATTTCATGGCCCAGTTTAGGATATAAATTGGTATTATTTTGACAAAAGCTACTTCCATACAGAATTCCCTTAATTTTTTATGCTGTATAATCATCTATTGATACTTCAGCTTTAGGATATGAGTTTTTAGGCCTGTATCGTACCATGTACTTTCAGAAGGAGCTAGACGGGTTGTGACATTTGTCGCCTGATACCTACTGGATCTTTGTTTTTCTGCCAGGTCATTTCCTAATGGTAACTGGGTTATTAACTATTTCTCCAGATGGATTCAATATTTCCTTTGACTTGATCAAATTTTATATAGGTATCTTCCCTTCTATAGGCCACTTCCCCTCCTTCACTTAGAACACTTACTTTAGAAAACTTGCAATTATAAATTCTTTCTCTGTCCCTTTGAGATGTAAATATTCTCTCAACCTCCTGCCGGTTTTACCATCTGAAAGTATTTTTCTCAATGACTTAGGAGACATTTTGAGATAGTCATTAAAAAAGATAGGGTCTTTCTTTTTATGCCATTTTCAATGAGATTATAAATGCCTAACTTTGATAAACACCAATTAACAAGTACAGATGGCCTAATTATATTGACTAACCTCTCCCGTAATGTCCTCCAGGACCTCTCCAGCAATTCATACACTTTTAAGTTCTTTTGCCTTCTGCTTCAATGGAGTTGGGATTGAGTTCACTCTTTCTCCCCAACTGCAGTAGTCTTAATTCCTAGTATAATGGTCTTGTATAAAATCTTCCTTCCTATTAAACTTTATTCTGCTTAATTCTATCTGGGAAATTTTTTCTTTGACACTATCAAAAGCCCCACATCTGGAAAAAGAGATGGAGACCTTGGAAATTTACTTTGTCTAATTAAGCCTTGCACTGACGATATTCTAGAATCATTGTACTTAATCTAGTATTATACAGCTTTCAAAAACGTTTTCTTTGTATGGGATTATAGGATCATGGAGTATGGTATGTACGGAAATGTCAGCTGGTTGCCATGGTTACTTCAAGGATATGGAGGTGCTGAAAGGAAAAGAGGATAAAGTTTAACTCCTTTATGCCATCCTTTGTATTTTTTTATATCCTAAAATTTGCATTTGTTACTCTTATAAGTAAATACACACACGTGCACATGTAAAAGCAAACCTCTCAAAAATAAGAAAAAGATCTGCCCAAAAATATCTCTGTGGGTAGTAATTTGTTAGAGAAAAGGATGGTTATTCATAAATGAAAGATTTTAAAGTGAATTTAGAAAACATTTTGAAGGTATGAATTGTTAGGGAGATATTCCACCCAGACATCTCTACAAAAGTGAAGGGGCCAAAAATATTGTTGGATGAATATTAAGCTAAAAGACTGCAAAGACAAAAAGAAACTTCACCTTTTTATATAGGCAAGCAGATTCAATGCACTGCATATATTTTAAATGCTCTCAAAATAAACAATAAGTCCTTCTCTCAAGAGGACATGATGCCATTATTTGTCACAGGTAGTTCATCCTAAATTCACTTGGTAACTGAGTTGGCCGTTTACGGTAGTTAATTGGTTTTTTGCAAAGGAAAAATAAACTTCTTACACTCATGACAGGAAGTAGTTTTGCAACATGGAGCCAAGAGCCTTCTGAAGCTAGCTAGGCTCTTATCCTTGCACAGAAACTGAGGAATAGAGTCATTATCTTTCTTAGATGTTAAGTTTCCAAAGCAATGGTTCCCAGGTCCTTCAGAAATACATCCCTGCTCATAAGGCTGGCAAAAAGCTTATTTAGTTTTTAAGAGGATTTACATATATTTCAAAGTGACAGAGAAATAACTTACAGGTTTCCTAAAAGAAAATTCTCAAAGTAAAGGGAGAACAGGGGAAAGCTTCTTTCCTTATTTTTGCCAGGGAAAAGTAAGTTTCTTAAGTTTAACTTGTATTTGCCCTAACATTATCACTATTCTCCTTAAAATAAACAAACAAGAAAGCAAAAAGGAAGCAAAAACACAAAACAAAACAAAACAAAAACTTCTACCAGAAATCTTGAGTGTCATTTACATAGAAATTGAAGGCATACAATTTGAATGGAATTATCCTGACCTAGTTGACCTGTAAGTATCCATATGACTGAATGCTCATGTCCCCCTCAAAATCAGATGTTGAAGCCCTAACTCCCAAAGGAATGGTATTAAGAAGGAGGTCCTTTGGGAAGTAATTTAGATCATAAGGATGGAGCCTTCATGAATGGTCTTCATACACTATAAAGCTCATTTTCTTTCTCTCTTTCTCACTCTTTCTCTCTTGTTTTCACATAAAGATGCAATGAGAAAGTGGCAATCTGCAAACCAGAAAGAGAGCCTGTACCCAACTGGCTATGCTGACACCTTGATCATGAACTTCCCACCTCTAGAAGAGCGAAAAATAAATTTCTATTGCTTAAACCACATAATCCATGGTGTTTGTTTGGTTGTTTATTTTTTTAATCTATGGGGTTTTTGTTATCACAGCCCAAACTGACTAAGATGATCAAGTTGGAGATTTTCAGTTGTCTAGAACACAGTTCATGAGACATGACTATACTAACCCATACATTTTTGGTTTAAGTAATATAATTTTATTTTTCCTCTATTTATTCTATAATATTTGTTGAGGCAATTTCTAGAAAATAAAACATACCTATAAGGAGGAAAATTAAAAATAATTTATAATCAAAGTTGCTAACATTTCTATTGTATTTTCCAGTAGTATTTTGCATTTGTACATTTTAATAAACCCTAAATCATAGTTTATATATTTTTGTTAGGCTTTTAAATGCAATGTTATATATATTTAAATGTGTGCAGTTAACTTCAATTTTTTCCTATATAGACAATGATCATATTATCTAAGCTATACTCTAGGAACTCTAATATCTTTACTTTATACTCTAGGGGCTACTAATTCCCTTTTTTTAAATCAGTAATTCTCACTCCAGGAAGAGTTGGCATTTTATCAACAATACCACACTACCGAAGCTGCTACAATGAGTAATCTAGCTATCTGTATGCCCCATCTGCACCAGCTGCTTTATAAAATGTATGTTAGAACAGAGTGTTTATTGGTGAAATTACTTAATTAGCAAAATGAATGTTAGAAATGGTATTGAAGATAGAAAGGATTATCTGGAATATTGTAGAGACACTTCCTCATCTGTCCATTAGTATGGTATAAAAATTTAGGAAGCACCTTGACAGGTAATTTTAGATAGGTTACTTAGGCTCGATTACTAAATGGTTAATATGCTGCTTCTTGTTGTGAAAGTGCCTAGTTACATGACCATGATAGATGGTTAGATGAATGCTGTAGCTAGAATATGGCCCTATATCCCTCAGGTGAACCTTTAATAGAGGATGTTTTGAGAACTCCAAAAAAGGCAGAAAAATTATAGAACGTTTTGTTTTACTTTTTTTTTTAAATTAAAACTTGTTTAAAATAAGTCAGCATGCATAGCAGAAAGGGTCAAAGACTTGTTTTCATTATATCTTTTTAGTGGGATAATTCTGAAAGAGCAACTACCCCTCACCCGAGGTTACTAAAAATGCTAGTATAAGTTATAGTTGTCTAAAACTAAATTGAGTAATGCCAGTTTGGGGTATAAATATCTCTCTTATTGCATTTCTTTACAGACACTATTTTCTCAATCTTTTGTAAAGATATACCACAGTTTACCTAATCAGAATCAACTGATAGGCATATGAGTGAGAAACAATGTAACAAAGAACATCTTTGTCCATGTCTTTGAATTCCCAACTATTTCATTGTGATACAATGTCAGATGTCATATTACTTCTTCAAAACATGATTGTAGCTTTTTGGGGTGCCTGGGTGGCTCAGTGGGTTAAGCCGCTGCCTTCGGCTCAGGTCATGATCCCAGGTCCTGGGTTCGAGCCCCACATCGGGCTTTCTGCTCGGCGGGGAGCCTGCTTCCTCCTCTCTCTCTGCCTGCCTCTCTGCTTACTTGTGATTTCTCTCTGTCAAATAAATAAATAAAATCTTTAAAAAAAAAAAAAATAATAATTTGACTTAAAAAGCAGATAATCAAACAGAGCTTTTCAACTCCTGGTGTTTGAGTTAATAATCAATACATTTATCTCTATGGTAAAAGTTCTTGAGGCCTTCTTATACTTATGTGTCAAATAAACTGTATTCCTTTAATTTCAGGGTTTGTTTGTTTGTTTGTTTGTTTGTTTTCTCCTAGCAGGTATTGTCTGTCATTCTGAAGAGATTGATAGGAACTGAGTAAATAAGTTATAACATTGTATAGCCATTTCCCAAGAAGCAGTATTGCCAATTCTTTTTATTTTTGAACTTAATATGTGGTCTGAAAGAGTTGTTCACATATGTAAATGTTTGCAGAATGAAGACAATAGACAGGGATAAGAGGAGGAGCTCATTTATATGTAAATGACTTTGTAAAGAAGTAATAGAGCATGTATTGCTCCTTGTTATAAAAAAATTCAGTACCCTGAAAATAGTCTTGTTACAAGAAATTAACTTAAGGAAGAGAAAACACAATATCTTAATGGGTGAAACAATTGTCTGGCTATCTGATAAGCATGAAAATTTCTGTGAGACCCAAATGCAACCACTTAGACTAACAAGAAGGAATCTGATCAAAGTCTTATCATCCACAGAATACTTAGAGCTATCATCTTCCCTACAAGCAACTATCAAAGTACTGTTAGATAAGGATATTTTATAAGCCAGACCTGAAAACCATGGCATATACTATCATTATTTATTAGAAAAATATATCTCCAAAATAGTATAATAGTTGCATTGAAACAGAGTGAACATGCTTAAAGAAATTTTTAAAAATATATATTTTTATTTACAATGAATAAGTTATTTAGTTAGGAAACTAAAGTAGTTGTAAAACTTTAAAACTTGGGTTTTAAAGCTAATGTTAGGTGAAATGAATGGCATATCATTTATCTCTCTACATATATCTATGTATAGATATCTGTGAAAAATTTGTAACACTGAATCTTTACCCTGATGCAATCAAGAAGGAAAGCCCGAGATACATTTTGATCATTGTGCTGAGGAAAATAAGTCATAGAAATGTAAAGCAACTAGGATAATTACATCTTTTTTTTTTAAGATTTTATTTATTTATTTGTCAGAGAGAGAGAAGGAGAGAGAGTGAGCACAGGCAGACAGAATGGCAGGCAGAGGCAGAGGGAGAAGCAGGCTCCCTGCCGAGCAAGGAGCGGGATGTGGGACTTGATCCCAGGATGCTGGGATCATGACCTGAGCCAAAGGCAGCTGCTTAACCAACTGAGCCACCCAGGCATCCCAGATAATTACATCTTAAAAGAAAGTATCAGAACTCAGTATTTTGAAAATCCCAATATAGCTTAAATAATATTTCTAAAAGATGACATTTCAAATGTCAAATGAGAAAAGCTAATGATAAAGTATATGACATTATTGATCATTTTCTAAAAAAAAAATTCATTTTTCATTCATAAACATCACACATGGACCCCAATAACTTACATGCCTTTGATGGACTTGCATATGGTGATATCTATAGGAAATTATTCCACTGGAAGAGCTTATCCTATTCCTTGCAAAGATGCATTACCTAGAGAATTTCACAACTTAAATCATAATACCTTAATAGCTTCCAAACGAACAAACAGAATATTAGGATACCTAAAAATGAATAACCATCAGACTGGTAGTGCTTGTCTCATTACAATCATGGATACTAGAACAAAATGAATTAATGTTTTTATAATTATGATAGAAAAAAAGTGAAACTTATCCAATGTTCAGGTTATCCATGAAGTATAAGAGCAAAATAAAGTTTATTTATCTCGTTTAATACTTATCGATCTACTAAAAAATTACTGAAGAATGTATACTAACCACAAAAGTATTCTCAGAGGGTAAAATTGGATATATTTGACACAAATCTCAAGTAATTGAGTAAGATAAAAATTGAAGGAAGCCAGAAAGAAATTAAAAGTGGATACATTAAAGGCCCCTGGGTAGTGCAGTCGATTAAGCAACCAACTTTTGCTTTCAATTCAGGTCAAGAGTTCAGGGTTCTAAGATCCAGCCCCACCTCAGTCTCTGTGCTCAAGTCTGAGTCTGCTTGGCCTTCTCCCTTCCCCTTTCCATCTCCCCTTCTGTGTGTTCTCTCTCAAATAAGTACATAAATCTTAAATATATATGTGTGTGTGTGTGTGTGTGTGTGTGTGTGTGTGTGTCCGCGCGCGCATGCGTGCGCGTGTGTGTTGTTTATGTATCTTTTTTTTTTTTTTAAGTGGGTGCATTAGATCTTGATACAACAATATTTTCTTTGGGGTTACCGATTTTATAAGATGGTATTTTATCTTTCTGTTGGTACTACAGTGAAAATATCTACAGAAGCATATTTAAATACATTATTTTTTGGCTTTACTTTGTAACAACTACCTGAGGAAATAGTTACAAATGGATATCCCTACTCCTCATTGCAGATCTGCTTAACTAGATCCCTAAGGTAGGCCTAAGAACCTGCATTTTACTGAGCAGACCAGGATTTAGGTGACTCAGTAAACACTTTAGTTTAGAAATTCTAACATAAGAAATAGGGTTCTTAATTAGCATTGCTGAATAAAATGCAAATAGAAATTCCGATTACATAAAATACTGAAATAATTAATAAAACTTGGGTAACTAAAAAGCCAGAATATGTGAAAGGAGGGATAAGTAATGTCTTCATTTTCATAGTAAGGAGTGATCAGATTTATCATCTGAAAGAGATGAAATAAGAAAGACATATTATTTAAAGATATACAATAAAGTTATATAATAATTAATTAATTAATTAATTTGACAGACAGAGATCACAAGTAGGCAGAGGGGCAGACAAGAAAGGGTGCGGGGGGAGAAGACTCCCCGCCGAGCAGAGAGCCTGATGCAGGACCCTGGGATCATGACCTGAGCCAAAAGCACAGGCTTTAACCCACTGAGCCACCCAGGCACCCCATATTTACATTTTTAATGGAGATATGTGGTGACCAACAACAGAAAACAAAATGGTAGCTAGTTCTAGAAGAGGGGTTGGGTATTTCTGATAAATGAGTAGAAGGTTTACTTTCATTTTATACCTTACAATCATACTACTTTGATTTAAATTTTTTAACTTCAATATATAATGTATTTTCTGCTTTCTAGAATTTTTAAAATATAAGCACATCCTTCATCTATTTTGTTTTAATTGTTCCGCCTCTTCTCTAGCTTTTTGATGGGAATTAATCACTTATGCTATCACTCTCTCTTCATTCTCTTTGTAATTTGCTGTCTGGACTGTATTTTGTTCTGGAGAAATTAAACCAAATATTTAAGAAGGAGTTATAAATCAACACTTAATGGTTTTAAAGAAGATATTGGGACAGTTTTCAACAATGGTGCAACAATTTTCATACGCTTTGTGAAAGATATAGCATTAGCCTTCTTGTATCTTCGTTTTCTTCTTAACAACTGTTAGGGAGAGCCCTTTAGACCATCCCTGAGAGTAGTTAGCACATCTTTCTATAATGTCTGAAATCCACTAGGGGCCCCTTACTTTTCACTAAAGAATACTAACCCAACTCTTTTTTTCTTTCTTTCTTTCTTTTTTAATGAAGACATTTCAAATGCACATCTGGATAAAATAATTTCCTCTATAGGAAGTACTCCACAATGAATTGCCAACATCCACACTTTGACACTCAGAAAGCTTGACTCACGCACAGTATATTCATTCTTCCAAGTGTTTCTCAGATTAAACTAGCAGATGATGATAATCTCGCTTTGAAGGACACCATGAGAAATTGTCTTATTAAATCTACCTCCACTTTTATGCTCTAATAAGCATATGTGTTGTGCTGTTTCTTATTTATAGTCTGTATTGTTTTAGAACATTGTGTGTTAGTTGACAGCATCCTTTTAAAGCAGATATCCAAGTGAAATTTCTAATTGTGTTATTACTGAGTAACTAATTCCAAGACTTTTCATTTATTTTATTTATTCTTTTTTTTTCCTTTTACAAGTTTGTATTCAAGTTCCAGTTAGTTATAATATACAGTGTAACATTAGTTTCAGGTGTAGAATCTAGTGATTCATCACTTACAAATAATACCCAGTGCTCACCACAATGAAACTTTTTAAAGTATCATGGAAGGGGGGTGTCTGGGTGCTCAGTGGGTTAAGGCTTCTGCCTTCCGCTCCAGGGTCCTGGGATCTGGCCCTGCATCGGGCTCTCTGCTCTGGGGAGCCTGCTTCCCCCCCTCTCTCTCTGCCTGCCTTTCTCTCTACTTGTGATCTCTGCCAAATAAATTAAAATATATATATATATATATATATACACACATATATATATATAAAGTACCATGGAATCTGTAACATACATAACTGTCTTGACTTTATAGGTTTTTTTGCTTTTTTTTTTTTTTTAAGGTCTAGTATAACTTATGGCCATTAATTTTGAAAAGGTAAAGATTTGTGTTATACAATTTAGGTTAATTCATGGTTTCATTTTAGATCAATTCCTTGTATTTCTACCTTCACTTTTCCCTACTTTTAATTCATTCTTATTGGCTGTTGAAAGGAAAAATAATACTTGTTTTGGCATCAGATCTTTTTAAAGCAAGTAATTATCTCTACATCCAAGCTATAGGACTAGGGAGAAGCTACTAAACCTATGTAAACATTGGTATCTTCATGTTTACACGAGTTATTAGTAGTGTCTAGCTCATAAGATTTTGGAGAGGATTAATTATAAACAATGTGAATATGGCAGATAGCATATGATCTGGTGTGTAACAGCTATTAGCCATCATTGCTATTGTAACCTTCCTTAAATATTATTCTGGATAAAAAAATCAGCCTATCTACTTAAGTATATTTGTGT
Source organism: Lutra lutra (assembly GCF_902655055.1). Lineage (NCBI taxonomy): Eukaryota > Metazoa > Chordata > Mammalia > Carnivora > Mustelidae > Lutra > Lutra lutra. The sequence goes on along the minus strand of NC_062287.1, from coordinate 34,554,167 downwards.
ATATATTTAAATATGTAATATTCACATGTATATATGTGTGTATACATATATATATAGTGTGTGTATATATATGTGTATATATATAAATATACATAATTTGAACCACAGATATTTTGACCATTGCATCGTCTCTTTACAATTTTACTTCCTATTATATTTCCATAAATCCAACACAGCCAGTCTTAAGAGAGAACCTGATAGCGACATCCAGCAGAGAACATATATTCAGGATAATGCTCACAGCTTGCTATAAAAGCATGCCTATGAACATAACCTGATGCAACCATAAAAAATGTTTGCAGAGAAATACAGGAAGTGAGAGGAATAATGGAAAATATAAGTATATTCTAATTGGTTTCTAGGAAAATGGAAATGTTAGCATGAAATACTATTAAACTGAAGTCTTATGCATATATGTCAAAATGTATTCCATGTTTTCTTCTGAAGTTCAAGTAGCATTCTTTTCTTAGAAATTCCTTTTATTTAAAGTGTCTCTTTTTCCCATGCAACTTTTATTTTGTGAAAATAAAATACATTCTCTTAGAAAGCATGTTCCTACTATTATTTGTTTTAACTAGTTGGTACTACTCCAAATAAAATGGAAAGTCTTCCCCAACCAAACTCCTTTTTCTGCCTTACCACATTCCTGTGCATTTCTTTTTTTCTCAGTTGCTTTATTTCCTTCCCCTCTTCTCAGCTTTATGTATTTTCTAATGCTTACTAGGGGAATATATATGTGTGCACAGCTGTGCCTTTTAAACTACTTTCTAATCTTTTTTTTTTCCCCCTAATTTTTCCTTTAGTCTTTGGAGAAGAAGATAAATAGGCAAAACAAGAAGGGAGGAGTTCCTACCCTATGTTATTTCTAATCCTGAAACTTTTCCAATTTATTAATTATATACTTCTGACCAAGATCTATACTTTCCTTATAAGGAAGAGAAAGTGAATAAGCAAACTGTTTTATCTGCAATGTAAGTTCAACAATCAAGGTCTCAAATAAAGAGGGCGCTTTGGATTTCACTCTTATCTATCTACCACATACTTCATAAAAGTCATAGCACTCAGCATAGTTGAGAGACAATCCATTACCCAGGAAAGATACAGGGTAATTAACAAACATCAACTCTATTGTATCTATGATGTATCTCTAATTTCTACAGTCTACTTCCTCATGCCATAAAAGTCAATGGCAAAATTCCTAGATGCTAATTCATGTTGTTTAGCCCTGAAATTTTTGAGAGAAGCCTGGCACCAGCATACTGGCCTGCAGACAAACAGCCATGACATAAAATATTTTGAGAATTTTTTTAATGCTATTTGTTTGTGACTATGGTTTAGAACTCCAAGCAAGATGGCAACAGGCATCATTCTAAAAATTGCTCTTAAAATCATTTTTCTGGGGCACCTGGGTGGCTCAGTGGGTTAAGCCGCTGCCTTCGGCTCAGGTCATGATCTCAGGGTCCTGGGATCGAGTCCCGCATTGGGCTCTCTGCTCAGCAGGGAGCCTGCTTCTCTCTCTCTCTCTCTCTGCCTGCCTCTCTGTCTACTTGTGATCTCTCTCTGTAAAAAAAAAAAAAAAAAATCATTTTTCTCCTGCAAATACATAAGAATGGCTCCTGTTAAAATTAAGAAAGAGACATAATTACAAACACTAGCAGCAAAGGTTTGAATTATCTATGTATTTGGGATTTTGAAAGTATATTTCAGATATAGAACTCCAATTCTGATTGAGATTATGCATTAATGTTTAATAATTTGTTTCATAGACAGTTAAAAGGTAATTTCCATAACAGCTTGAGAAAATTATATCTAAACAAGACATGTATTTAGCTTCTTTTTCATTTGAAATTTATTTTCATTTAGCATATACTGTATGGCTACTACTACAGAATATGTGACTTTCTTCAAATAAGGAACCTAATTAAATTTCAAAAAAAATTAATATTTATTCCCTATTTCAAACTTCAGTGATATCCCTGAATAAAACCCACATATTAACCTTGATATAAATATTATTTTACAGTAGTGAATATATGTAGTAACAACACCTCACTTATTTCAAAATCAGCTATATGGGGACCAGCCTTCTTTTTTTTTTTTTCCCAAAGATTTTATTTATTTATTTGACAGAGGAAGAGAGATCACAAGTAGGTAGAGAGGCAGGCAGGGAGAGTAGAGGAAGAACGCTCCCTGTTGAGCTGATCCCAGGACCCTGAGGTCATGACCTGAGCCAAAGGCAGAGTCTTAACCCACTGAGCCAAGCAGGAGCCCCCAGCCATCTTTTTGAAACTAGATTGGGATACATGTAAAGAAAGGGTGTAGACAAACTGACAGCTCTACATTTTAACTTAATAGTCAAAAATTACAGCACAAGAAAAATAAAAACTAGAACCTTTATTGCAGAGGATTGTGTAACCCTGTATATTTCAATCAATCATGATAGAGTCCTTGAGAAGTGCCATAGAGAATATCATTTAAAATATTTATAAACATTCATTATATTCTTTTTACTTTTTTTTAAGCCACCAGTGATTATAAAGGTCATGAAGAAAGAGAGCATGTCTATCTTATTCTTCTGTGTATCCCTAATACCTAGAAGAGGACTTGTATGTTTGATTACTAGATAAAATACAGGATGCCTAGGTAAATGTTGCTTTGGGGCATACTTATACTAAAATATTAGTAGTAGTTTACCTGAAATTTAAATTTTACCTAGCGTTCTGTATTTTAGTTGCTAAATTTTCAGTATTTCATATACATTGAGTAAATTAAAAATAAGCATTTTTAAAAGATTTTCTAATCTCAAAAACATTATAATGAAGAAAGATGTGAATATCTTCATTTTAGAATAATTTCCACTTAAAGTAGTTAATATATGAAGTAATCTGTGCCTGTAAAAATAAGCATTAAGCTATACAGTCCAGATAAACTTTTTCTCTAAAGTTAAACATTTTAGATTTCCCTATGTATTGTCTAAAATATATTTCCACAATATTTCTAAATAACTTATTTACTTTTTATTTTTTTAGATATATGAATAAAAACAAGACAAACTGAGATAAGAGGGAACAGAAACATCACTATTTCCCATTCATTATTTTAGAACTTCTTCCTGATAATTGAATATCTGAAGTCTTTAGAGGATTAAATTTGTTTATCGTTTCTGTGGGCTTTCATTCATAGTGAATGGATTCTTTGTGTTTGGAATTTTTTATTGTACCTCTTGAAGGTAATCTGACATATCCTGGGACTTTACTGAGGTAGCTTTCCTCCTTAGAAAATGAATTGCTGGGCGCCTGGGTGGCTCAGTGGGTTAAGCCACTGCCTTCGGCTCAGGTCATGATCTCAGGGTCCTGGGATCGAGGCCCACATCGGGCTCTTTGCTCAGCAGGGAGCCTGCTTCCCTCTCTCTCTCTCTCTCTCTGCCTGCCTCTCTGTCTACTTGTGATCTCTCTCTGTCAAATAAATAAATAAAATCTTAAAAAAAAAAAAAGAAAATGAATTGCCTTTTTTTCACACAAAACCAGGGAGTGCTACTAATCTGGGATTATGCCCTCTGCATAAAAAAAGTCCTTGCTTTAATGTGAGAATTTCAGGTTCAAGTTTCCTAACTTGCTTGAGTCTCCAGATTTAATCAGGATCACATGTTCTTATCAGCAACCAGGGCAACGGTGACTTTTGAGTTTTCTTACTGCTATGTCCACCTGATCAGTTTTCAGTTTCTGATTTTTGTGTTATTTTTTTGTTAAGTCCAGCAGTATCTTAAATTGCGTTTGCTAATTACAAAAGGAAGCTTTAGAAACACTTGGGAACACCCTGGACGTTGTAGACTGTATGTTTAATCATCTCCCATTGTAAAATAGTGCCAGAAATGAGGACCCCAGCTAATGGATTTTCTTTTTTTTTTCATTGATATGAAAGAGGCAGGGTTTGGTTAGAACTGGAGTTAGCTAAAACTTCTGAAAAGGATTAGTTTTCATGACCTATTATTCTACTTAACTCTGAATTAGGAACTTACTATTATATAGCTAAACATTTTCCCACAAACTTTTTCTTGTTTTCCATGGAAGAGAAACATCCTCATTTATGTGTTGTTACCAAGATAATATTTCTCCCTCTTTAAATTTTCTAAAGCACTTTAACTGTAGCACACTTAGGATATTTAATATAATTAGTTTCTTATTCATTGTCCCATAACTGCCCATAAATTATAAGCTAAATGAAGGTAAGCAGAGTCTCACTCATCTTTTTAGGTACTTAAACAGACATTCAAAAGAAAAAAAGAAAGAAAGAAAGAAAGAAAAAACTGTAACATAAAATTTACCACATAAAATTTTATCTATAACGTTAAATTTTCCTCCCTTCTTCCATAAGAACCACAGAGTTTCTAATGTCCTGTTAACTTACTGACAAATGATTGGGTGGTAAGTAATATTAGCTTTTTGGTTTTCTACTTCATGTGTTTTTTTTTCTTTAGGTCAATTATAAGACAGCTATTTGCAAAAGCAAAAAAATTTAGATTATTTCCCTTGAAGAGGTAAAGGTGTGAAACACTCAGATTAAGACATCTCTCTTGGGGCACCTGGGTGGCTCAGTGGGTTAAGGCCTCTGCCTTCAGCTCAGGTCATGATCCCGGGGTTCTGGGATCGAGCCCTGCATCGGGCTCTCTGCTCCTCGGGGGGCCTGCTTCCCTCTCTCTCTCTGCCTCTCTGCCTACTTGTGATCTCTGTCTGTCAAATAAATAAATAAAATCTTTAAAAAAAAAAGACATCTCTCTTATCTGTTTAACCTATTAATTAACAATTCTCTTGACAAGTAAGAAAAAAAAATCTTAAGTTTTTTGAAAATAAGAATAAGCTTATCCTCTGAAAATGTATCCAAAGCCTTGATCTGTCTTGTTTTTACATAAGTTAGAGCTGTTATTGTGACCTCCAGATGTCAGTATTTCTAAATCATCATTTTAAACTGTTTGGAGGACTGTGATCATGAAGAAAATTAATTGGGTAAGGTTGAATTTCTGAGAAGTCATAAATTCTTCTGGCACTAATACATTTATAACAGAGAAATTGTTTTCTCTTTCTTCCTTTTCTATTTTTCTTCCGTACTTTTCTTCCTTTTTTCTCTTCATTCCAATACTGTTTTATATATATATAAATTATATATATATATATATATATATATAGAGAGAGAGAGAGAGAGAGAGAGAGAGATTGAGAGAGGCACAATCAAACCCTTGGAAACTGAAGAAACTTTTACCAGCGTAATGTCAATATTTTTTTCTAATTAACTTTGATTTTTTTTTTTTTAATATTCAAGCCCCCAACGTGGAGGCATCAAGACCTGAGCTGAGATCAAGAGTCAGATGCTTAACTGACTAAGTCACCCAGGTCCCCCTTAAGTTTGTTATTTAAAATCTTTATTTATTGCTTCCAAAAGTCCCCTGAGGACTGACAGTGGAAGAATCATATGAAAGATAGAACCATATGATAGACACAAGTGTAAAAGTTCCTACTCCCCACTAAGTACTCACAAGGCACAAGGAAACTCTCTCTATTTCTTTAGTGATAAAGAGACTCGATGTCTTAATGGACACTCTCTGTGCCCAGATCAGTAAAGACAGAGTCAGTCACTGAGCACAACACTGCTCTCAAGTAACATAGTGTTAACTTCAAAGATATAGAAAACATATAGAAACCCAATAAAATTGCATTGGAGAGAGTGAAAGATAGGATAAAAATATGAAATATATTATGACTTGGGGGTAGAAGAGGAGGAGGAAATTTATTTAATAAATTTTGAAGAAAAGATACAATATTTATAGGTGAATGCTTAGGTAAGGAAGTGTCTAGGTGGCAAGGGAAGAAGTTTTAAATAAAGTTTCATGATGGGGCACCTGGGTGCCACAGTCAATTTAGCAACAGACTCTTGGTTTCCACTCAGTTGGTGATCTCAGGGTTGTGACATTAAGCCTCGCTCCTTTCAGACACATACAAAATCTGCTTACATTATTTTCCCTCTTCTCCCCCACTCTCATGCACTCTCTCTCACAAAGAAACATAAATCATAAAAAAAAAAAGCTTCATGATGAGTGAAAGCAGGATTATTTAAACAATATAGTAGATATTTATTCCAATATTTAACTTATCTTCACTCTTTTCATCTGTGGACTGAATTTTAATAGCATTTATCCCGCAGGATTTATGAAAATTAAATGAGAGAATGAATGGTTGGAAAGCACTTAATAAAAGTCATGGAACATAGTGAATGTTAAGAAAAAATAGTAACTTTTCCTAAGAAAATATAAGAAATAGTATAAATGTGAAGACTATAGCTAATTTTGGTTGGATGTTTGTGAATAGATAAAGTTATGAGAGAAAGTGCACAACAATAGGTTGAGAGGAGAATCTAATTTGAATACTTCTGGGAAAAGAAAATTAAGCCTTGTGCTTATTAGATTAGGGTGTCTACTTATTATGTTCATCTTCATTTATATGGTTTTCTTAATATAATATTTTATAAAACAAGTTCTATGTTTTATAGTATTCTGTGAAATTTTTAAAAACTGCATATGTGGTCTATTACCGTATTAGATATAAATATGTACACCCCTACTGTAGCAAAATTACTCTTATTAAATGCCAGAGTGGTCATAAAATCAGAACTAATTATATAATTGTCATCAGACAAAATACTGGTCATTATTAAATATGCAGATAAGCTTTAATATTTAAAGGAATAAGGCGAAATACTTCATTTAAAACTTGACTTGTGGAGTATTGTAGAAATATTATTTATAACTTAATTTGGTCTCCAAAGACTTTTCAAAACTCATGCATGCTGAAAAATGAGCAATCTTTAAAAGTTATATTTAACTTATTTTATGACTGTATTTTTCATGTTTTATATTAGAAGTTATAAACCTCTTCTCCGCTGATATCATACATTAAATGTCATCCATTTTGCAAACACATAGAACCACTTATACAAGCTACACAATTCTCAGCATTCTATTGAAAACCCCATTGACTTCTCTCACACTCAATAAAATATATGAAAATGTAAATAAATAAAATACATTATTTTAGGGAAAACTTTGAGGCCATGACTTCTTTACCTTTGACTATTCCTACTTAACATCTGGACAGGAAAATTGTTATTTGAACAACAGTGAGGCTAAGTAGAAAACTTTAGTATGGAGAAAAAAATTTAAGGCAGAAATGAAATTTTATTCCAACATTTGCATGACAGATGAGAGGACAAAGAAAACTTAGTTTTCCTAGTTTTGAACAGCAGATATATGACAAATAGGTAGAATTGCAATGATATAGATGCTTTTATGCTAAGGTAAAGGTTAAATAACAATGAGTGGGCTCAAAGGTAGCATGATCACTTTAGAACCTAAAGAGGGTAAGTATTCTCTGTTATTTTCTACCTTTGCCTATTTTTTAGTCTCAGAAACTGCTACTCATACCAATAAAACAACTATAACAACAACAAAAATTACTACTATATAAACCAATTAGAATTATAGATATCTATAGAACATTATACCATACACTGACAAAATAAACATTTTTTTAAAGATTTTATTTACTTATCTGAGAGAAAGAGAGCATGAGCAGAGTGAAGAAGAGGGGGAGAAGCAGAATCCCTGTGGAGCAGGGAGCCCAATGCAAGGCTCAGTCCCAGGACCCCAGGATCCTGACCTGAGCCAAAGGCAGAACTTAAAGAACTGAGCCACCAAGGTGCCCCCAGAATAGACATTCTTAGTAAGGGTACACATTACATTCATCAGAGTAGACCATCTAATAGGCCATAAAACAAACCTCAATAAATTTCTAAAGAATTGCAGTAATACAAAGTATGTTATCTGACCATAATGAAATAAAATTAGAAATCAATAACAGAAAGACATCTGTGAAACTCATAAATATGTGGAATTTAAATGATATATTCTGAATAACCCATGGGTCAAAGAAGAAATTAGTACATATTTCAAAACATATCAAAACATATGGATGCAGCTAAAACAGGGCAGAGAGGAACATTTATATCTGGAAATATCTATATTGTAAAAATCTCAAATCAAAAATAAATTTCTAAAGCATTGGAAAAAGAAAAGGAAACAAAACCTAAAAGAGGGAGAAAAAAATAATAATTTAAAAAAAAACTAGAGTAGAAATTAATGAAATAAAGATAAAAAGAAAAACAATAAAATAGAGAAAAAAGATAAAACCAAAAGTTATTTGAATAGATTAACAATTAGAAAATTTTTATCTGCCTAACCAAGAAAAAAGGAGAAAAGATTCAAATTACTAGAAAAGGGAATAAAACAAAGAAAGAGATATCCCTACTGACAATACCCCTACTAACTTTAAAGAAATAAAAATGGTTATAAAAGAGTCTTACACACAACAACACACAATTGTCTTTTTGATAGTTGTCATTCTAACAAGTATGGGATGATAGCTTATTGTGGATTTGATGTGCATATCTGTAATGATTAATGGTGTAGAGGATTTTTTTTTTTTTATGTACTTGTTGGTCATCTGTATGTCTTTTGTTTTTTTTTCTCACTTTTAGGTTCCCTATTTTTTTTTTTTATTTAATTTATTTTTTTCGGTGTTCCAAGATTCATTGTTTATGTACCACACTCAGTGTCCTCCTTAATACCTGCCCACCAGGCTCATCTAACTCCCCACTCCCCTCCCTTCCAAAACCCTAAGTTTGTTTCTCAGAGTTCACAGTCTCTCACAGTTCCTTTCCCCCTTTGATTTCCCCCAATTCACTTTTCCTTTCCTTTTCCTAATGTCATCTGTGTTATTCCTTATGCTCCACAAGTAAATGAAACCAGATGAAAATTTGACTCTCTCTGCTTGACTTATTTCACTCAGCATAATCTCCTCCAGTCCTGTCCATGTTGATACAAAATTGGGTATTCATCCTTTCTGATGGAGGTGTAATATCCCATTGTATATATGAACCACATCTTTTTTTTTTCAAGATTTTATTTATTTATTTGATAGAGATCACAAGTAGGCAGAGAGGAAGGCAGAGAAAGAGGAGGAAGGAGGCTCCCTGTAGAGCAGGGACCTTGATGCGGGGCTCAATCCCAGGACCCTGGGATCATGACCTGAGCCGAAGGCAGAGGATTTAACCCACTGAGCCACCCAGGTGCCCCAGGACATATCTTTTTTACCCATTCATCTGTTAAAGGGCATCTTGGCTCTTTCCAGAGTTTGGCAATTGTGGCCATTGCTGCTATGAACATCCAGGTACAGAGGGCCCTTCTTTTAACTACCTATATTTGGGGTACCCAGTAGAGCAATTGGAGGGTCATAGGGTAGCTTTATTATTAATTTCTTAAGGCTTCTGTATGTGTTCTTCAGAAAAATATCTATTCATGGGGCGCCTGGGTGGCTCAGTGGGTTAAAGCCTCTGCCTTCGGCTCAGGTCATGATCCCAGGGTCCTGGGATCGAGCCCCGCATCGGGCTCTCTGCTCAGCGGGGAGCCTGCTTCCTCCTCTCTCTCTCTCTCTCTGCCTGCCTCTCTGCCTGCCTGTGATCTCTATCTGTCAAATAAATAAATAAAATCTTAAAAAAAAAAAGAAAAATATCTATTCATATCTTCTGCCCATTTTTTAATCAGATGGGCATTTTGTTTTGTTTTGTTATTGAGTTACATGTATGTATTGAGAGAGAGAGAGGATGAGTGGGGGGGCAGAGGGAAAGGAAAAGAAAAAATTCTTAAGCAGATTCCACACTCAGTGTGGAGGCTGATGCAAGGCCTGATCTCATGACCCTGAGATCATGACCTGAGCCAAAATCAGGAGACACTTAACTGAGCCACCTAGGCACCCCTCAATAAAATGTATTGCATGATTTCTGAGTTTTGAATGCATACTCTGGTCAGGCATTAATATAGCTATTTAGCCTATAGGAGTGAACAACTGAAGTAAAATTATAGCCATAAAATTACATTTTAGTGAGACACATAGGCCATAAACTAGGTAAGTAGTATAAAGATTATGCTAGATAAATTACCTAAGGAGAAAAAAAATAAATTAGGAAAGGAGGAATTAATCCGGCACAAAATTTTAGATGGTATAGCCAGTAAAGTTCTCATTGAGAAGACATCCTTTGATTGAAGACAGGAAGGAAATGAGAAAGAGAATCCTGGATCAGAGGAAAGAGAAAAACAAGAAGCAGCCAGGGTGAAAACTATATCTTCTAGAGACCATTAAAAGCACATTGAAGGGATGCCTGGGTGGCTCAGTCGGTTAAGCCACTGCCTTCAGCCCAGGTCATGATCCCAGGGTCCTGGGATCAAGTACAACATTGGGCTCCTTGCTCAGCAGGAAGCCTGCTTCTCCCTCTGCCTCTGCCTGCCACTCTGCCTGCTTGTTCTCTCTCTCTCTCTCTGACAATAAATAAATATATAAAATCTTTTTTTAAAAAAGCACATTGAAACTGTAGCATAGTGATCAAGGGAAAAAAATAGTTAATGAATTTAAGAAGAAAAATTCGAAAAAAAAATCATACAGAGCTTTTTGCGATTATGAAAATTTTAGATTTTTTTTTCTTGTGGAAATAAGAAAACACTAGTAGTATTCATTATAAAAGGGATACCCTGTAAATTATATTTTAAAGTAATTTATCTCATTTTCATTATAAGTATCCTCTGTAGCAGGGTAAAGGAGTAAGCAAGACACCAGTTATAAGTGGTTTTGTTTTGTTTTGTTTTTGTTTTTTGTTTTTTGCTTTTTTTTTTTCAGTAAAAGTGGCAAAAGATAATAAGAGCTGAGATTGAGGTTATGATAGTAAACCCATCACATAGAATACAGTGTGAATGGTGGCACCTGGAATTGTGCCCCATGAAGGCCTTGGTTAATGCAGTTGGTGTGATATGGGGTGCCTGGGTGGCTCAGTGGGTTAAGCCTCTGCCTTCGGCTCAGGTCATGGTGTTAGGGTCCTGGGATCGAGCCCCACATTGGGCTCTCTGCTCAGCAAAGAGCCTGCTTCCCTTCCTCTCTCTCTGTGCCTGCCTCTCTGCCTACTTGTGATCTCTGTCTGTCAAATAACTAAATAAAATCTTTTAAAAAAATGCAGTTGGTGTGATAGTGTCAAGTTCAAAATGTATTTTGAATGTAGAACTGACAAGATTTATTGACAGATTACCTATGGAGGGGTTTGCCAAGAGAATAAAAAGTATAAACTATGATTTCAGATCTTTAGCCTGAGCTCCTAAAGTAATGGAGTTGTCATTTCTGAAATAGGGAAGATTGTAGAAGAGCCACATGTGCACGTAAGTTTTGTGCAAGCTAAGTTTAAGATGTCTATTAGATATCCAGATGGAGTTGTTTTTGCAATTGATAGATGACATTTAGGGCAGGAGTCAGTCTGGAGATAGAAATTTTTGAGTTATCAGAGTCATGCTATCTCAAGCCAGAATGAGAACATATTGTGTATTTTTTTTTTACTTCTTTCTCAATTCATCGCCTCTATTAGAATTTCTCTATGCCTCTAAACTGCATGAGATGCCCCATCTATGTACTTTCTTAGTACATTTCTTAGTACATAGTACATTTCTTAGTATATAGTACATTTCAATGGCATAGCATTTTAATATGCTAAGTGTCAGGTGGGGAGAATCCCCATCACATTATTATACTTCAGGGTGGGTTTTATTTCTGTGTTGCTTTTCACAGTATAAAGTATTTATAAATATGTATATAACTGATAAATGGAAGAATTTTCAAGTAGTATACAAAATCTAGGATAAAAAGATGAATCTAAGAAATAAGTTTGTAATTAATATAATAGCTTTCCTTATGAGATTATGAAAATCTCAGGGAGGGCAGGGGGCTCAGTCAGTTAAACATCCAATTCTTGATTTTGGCTCAGCTCATGATCTCAGGATTGTGAGATGTAGCTCCACGTTGGGTTCCACACTGGGTGTGGAGCCTGCTTAAGATTCTCTCCCTCCTTCTTGCTCAGCCCCTCCCCCTGACTCACACACTCTCTCTCTCTCTCTCAAAAAAAAAAAAAAAAAAAAAAAAAAGATTATGAAGATCTCATCACTGAAGGCTCCAAGTGACATAGAAACTATGTTATTTCCATTGAGTGTCTTGTGAAAGGGAATCCTGTGCACAATGATCAGGACCTCTAAGAACTCTATCAATTCTAATATCTTCAATTCCTTGAATTCAATACATTTATTAGTGGAGTAAAGAAATAAATGAATAATAGAAATGTAGGAAGACCCACTAAACAAAATGTGATGATGGTTAAGGTGTCACCTTCATATTCAGCCATCTTTCTATGAAAAGGCACCAATAAAATGTTATTACCTTGGCAATTTCATCAAGTTTGAAGTTCTGTTTCTCAACTAAATCCTCAAGGATTTAAAGATGCTTAACTGCATGGAGCACTGGCTGTGGCACATAAACAAAGAATCTTGGAACACTGAAAAAATAATAAAGATGCTTAATTATGCACAGAGAATTCACAAAAGACTTGATATTGTGTGAATTTACAGTGAGAAGTGGAACTGTTAAGGATACAAGATATTTGAATATGTCTGATCTATGTAGATGAGCCACATGGAGAATAAACTTAGCAAAATGGCATCTTGTTGAACAAAACAAGGAGTCATCATAAGAGACACAGGATTATGGTTTGAATGTTTCAAGGTCCTTCAAGTGTTGGAGGTTCTAACAGCCAGTCTTCTCAAGAAGATAAACTTTCTCTCAGCACTCTCTGATTTAGAGCTGCTATTAAATTCGCTTCTGTGGCTATTGACTTTCTGTACTCTATTTCTAAATGACCTTACTCTAACCTTTTAAAATAAATATAATAACTTTATTTATTTTAGTCTTGCTCTTCTGATGTAATATTCCTTTTGTAGTGGTTTCTTTTTGTAGTTTTTGTTTATTTTTTGTTTTTGTTGTTTTTTGTTTTTTGTTTTTTTTGTTTGTTTGTTTTGTGTTTTTTTGTCTCTGCCTGATAAATGGTGAGCTAACTTTACAGTTTAACTTTTAGGGATAAATGAGTTGAAGCAACAGGTTTGCTGTTCGTTCACTTTCTTAACCAAAAAGATACTTCTGGAGACAAGAATACAAGGCAGGAGACCATACCTATTCTTTTTTTCTGCTGGACTTCTACATAAAGAGGAGAGAGAGTCCACCTCTGAAATATCCTCAGCAGCTATATTGGCTAAAGATACTCTATAATAAACAGAGACCAGGATCTCTGAGGCATGGCTGCCTTGAGAATGTCACAAAGCTGTACAAGTCCTACAATAAAAAAAGTGGAGATGTTTTATAAGTAAAATATTTCTCCTTATGTGAGAATATCTGTCACCTCCACCCAAAGTCTTCATCTATATGGGTCAGAGATCAACCTGGAAAGCCATTCTTAATGTCACAAATAAATTTCTGTTGCTTCTGAAATGATTTTCTATATCCTTAAAATTACTCAGTAAAGTTTATTACTAGGTTAAGATTTCTGATCTGTGTGAGACTGATTCAACAACACAATCCTACGAATTAGATCAAATGATAGATGATAGATCCCATTCCTTTATGTCTAAGATCTGGTGGAGAGAAAAGGAGAATCATTTCATTATCTCTGCCATGTAACATCCATCTCATATTTGTATAGTTTCTTTTTTTAATTAATTATTTTTGTTAGCATATGATGTATTACTTGTCCCAGAGGTACAGGTCTGTGAATTGTCAGGCTTACACATTTCACAGCATTCACCATATCACATACCCTCCCCACCTTCCGTAACCCAACCACCCTCTCCATACTGCCCTCCCCTTTTTTAAATATACATGTAATTCAAATAATGGAGTGAAAGCACTAAATCCATCACTAATGCAAAAAAGTTTAAATAAATCTAAATAGTCCTACTTGATAATGTGCTGTAGAGAGTATTTTCATGCCTATGGAACTAAACATACTATTTCCAGTAATATCCATTTTTTGAAATCCTATATGCTTTCAGTGCCAGTTCAATAATATTTATAAGAATATGGTCCTATTTACCTCTGAGGGAATGCATTACAAAACTATATGGCATTTAAATTTATTTGTGAAATAAAAGTTTATAATACCTCCTTAATTTACAGCACAGAAGTCAAGACTTTTATAAGTCATGTACATTGTCTAGGATAACAACTATTAACACCAGGGACAAAACTGTACCCAAGATTTCTGACTTTCCTTTTACTATTATCAGCACTATACCAAAATATGATAACACTAAATTCATGTTTGAAAGTCTCATATTTGTGAAGAGTAGGTCCATAAGGATAAATATAAGAGATGCAAAAGGCTTTTCTAATATTTTTGCTTTCATTTTTGCTTTCTTTCTTTTTTTTTCTGTTTTACAAACAGTGTATGTTACTGTGTGATTTGTATCTAGAAACTATAATAAATTTTGTCAGTTTTCTAGGTCTAAGTGATTTTTCTAAAACAATGTAAAAATTTGTAAGATGCTATCAGCCAAAGTTTACAATTTGAAATTGCAGTTCACATTCTTGTTAAAATATAATATATGCCATAAAAGTAAAGTGATAATAGCAAGAAAAGCAATGGAAATCTAACACATAAATAAATTACAGCTATGTCATTAGGAAATTTATAAATAATGATGTGTCAAGAACTTTCAATATAAGATTTATTTTTCAGAGTGTAAGTTAAACATAAAATGACTAATTCTGACATGTATAGCTGTTTATAATAAGAAAACATAGACATTTGCTATGGACTTATAAAATAGAAATTGTCTCCTAAAAATATTTTCTTTTTCCATTAGCAAGAAGGTGCTTTCTTGAATATATGTAATAAGCTATTATATATATTTAGGTGGTCAAGATCTGTTTGTATTGTGAATTTTAACCTAGTTTTATATTTATTTTCTCAATTAGCTGCTTATTTCTTTATTTAATTTAAAATATAAGATGATACATAAACTATATTTTAACAAAACCGTATTATATAAGCTTTGCATATGCAACAAGCCTAGCTCATTTAAAAATCCTAATAAACAATATCTAATCCTAATAAACAATATAGAGTAACAAGTACCCCTCAAAAAACCTAACATATATTTGGTAAATAGTTTCCATCCAGAAAACAAGCCTTAACATTCCAACATAAAAATGCAAACACACCCAAAAAATGTGCAAAAGAAGACATAGAAATGAAAAAGACATAGAAATGGCCAAGCACATTAAAAAAAAGTTTATTAATATCATTGGTCATCAGGAACATAAACAATGAAACTCCATTTTGAGACTCTTTCAAACCAACTAGATTGAGCATAATTAGAAAGACTGACAACACCAACTATCAGAAAGGATGTAGAATATACATTAATGGGGGGGGGCTACAAATGTATACTTAAGTTGCATAACCACTGAAGGTTTCAATAATTCCTAGAGGTATTTAACCAAGAGAAATGACTATAAATATGTCCAGAGAAAGACTTGTATTCCAAATTATTCATGAAAAAAAAAATCAAATATCCATTAATGGGAGAACAAATTCTCATTGTGTCCATAGATGGATAGATAGGTAGATAGATAGATATCTATGGACACAATGAGAATTTGTTTATTATGAGAATATATATATTTTGATATTCAACAACAAAAAGTGATTTGAAAAAATATCAATGAATCTCAGCATTAAACTAAACAAAAAAGTGACATGCAAGTATGCATACTGCATAATTCCATTTATGTAATCTTAAGAACAGGGAAAATGAAATTTTGTGCTAGGAATTTAGAAGAGTGGTTGCCTCTTCAGAAAGTGGGGTGAGAATTTGACTAGAAAAAGTGAGATGGACAATCTAGCTAGATTGCAGAATATGAAGAGGCTAGATAGAAGATGAGTTTGGATAGACCAGAAGAGCTATGGTCAGAGCTACCTTCACCAAAATAGTGCTAAACATTGTTTTTGTTTTTTAAGCACAGGAGGCACAGGGAGGATAACATCTTTTTCTTTTAATATTAATATTGAATGCAAGGTTAAAAACAACACACTTAGGATGCCTAGGTGGCTCAGTGGATTAAAGCCTCTGCCTTTGGCTCAGGTCATGATCTCAGGGTCCTGGGATTGAGCCCCGAATTGGGCTTTCTGCTCAGCAGGGAGCCTGCTTCCCCCAGTCTCTCTGCCTGCTGCTCTGCCTCCTTGTGATCTCTCCCTCTCTCTGTCAAATAAATAAATAAAATCTTTTAAAAAATAAAAATACTACATTTAAAATCACAAATCCAGTAGTTAGACAAAGGATTACATTGGAAATTTAATTCCTTAAAAATATTCCATAAATGTTATCCTCATTCTTTTTGTGGGCAGACCTTACTCTGTGTTCAAAGCCCCTTTATTTCCTTAAATATAATTTTGTGCAGGATCCATTCATATGGTGTTGGGTCATAAGAGTTTGAATAAAAAACTCTTCTTCATTTGTGAGAAAAAAACTTTTTTCTCTGGTATACTTTAAAAAACAGCTGAAACTATATAGCTCTAAAGTTGGCAAGATTGCAGTTTTTTTTTTTAAGCATTTCATTTATTTATTTGACAGATAAAGAG
The DNA here is from genome assembly GCF_902655055.1 of Lutra lutra. Taxonomy (NCBI): domain Eukaryota; kingdom Metazoa; phylum Chordata; class Mammalia; order Carnivora; family Mustelidae; genus Lutra; species Lutra lutra. The sequence goes on along the minus strand of NC_062287.1, from coordinate 34,537,565 downwards.
ATCATAAGGAGGCAGAGAGACAGGGGGAAGCAGGCTGCCTGCTGAGCAGAGAGCCCGATGCAGGGCTTGATCCTGGGACCCTGAGACCACAAACTCACTACATGAAAAAGAAACATAATGTGTCTTTGTCTTTTTCGAACATTATAATTTATTTAGGTATAAAAAGTAAACAGTGTGGGGCGCCTGGGTGGCTCAGTGGGTTAAGCCGCTGCCTTTGGCTCAGGTCATGATCTCAGGGTCCTGGGATCGAGTACCGCATCGGGCTCTCTGCTCAGCGGGGAGCCTGCTTCCCTTCCTCTCTCTGCCTGCCTCTCTGCCTACTTGTGATCTCTGTCTGTCAAATAAATAAATAAAATCTTAAAAAAAAAGTAAACAGTGTAAGATAGAATATATTTAAATACTAAATTGAGTCATACAAATCTTAAATGCTATAAACACATTAATAAGGGACATATGAGAGCTGGTATACTCTAACAAGTCTAATGGATAGGGTGAGACCTGCTCCATTGCACAAAATTTGAGTTCTTAAAATTTAGAAGAGTAGAGGAAATATCATTGTCAACATTCATATTGTCTCTACACTTCTGACAGGTATTTCCTTTCTAGATCACTACATAATCTTATCATATGGCTAAAATCACCCATTTTTATCTATTCCCCCAATTGTGGTATAAGTAGTCATGATATTATTCTCCACATCTGTGTTCTAGCCCAATCAATTCCCAAAATTACTTCACCATGGAAACTGTATGTTTGTACATACTTCAGTATGATATCTCCAGGAGACTAAATCTTTTTGAGGACAATGCCAAGCCTGCACCTTCAAAAAAAACTCTGTATTCTCAAGAACTAGCATAGTTTGTGATGGTTAGTCAACAGGATCCCCAATAAATATGTGTAATGGATCAAAAATACATCACTTTATTTCTGATTTCTGCTTTAGAATATGGATAGCAGGAAATAGGGGTACTCCAAAACTCAAACAAACTGAAGCCAAAATATCAAGACTAACATCAACTTTATGATTTATTTAAACAGACCAGAGAATTGAGGTCACATGGCCTTTATGTGGCCCAAAGTCTAAGGAGGAACAGGTGACTTCAGGGGGACAGGAACTCAGGAGAACTCACTTACTCTCAGTAAACACATCTAGACATAGAAGGCTTTAGCTAGAATAGTTGACTAGTTTGATGAAGGCCAAGTACAGTCTACAGGGATACGTGAAATGAGGTAATTACAATAGGTAAATGCAGACTCCAATGCACTAAGCACTATCTGAATAAAAATACTCAGACTTAACTCAAATTCTAATGAGAATAATACTAACTTTTCACTTATGGCCTGGCCGAATGGGAAGATTTATCTATTTTCAGACATAAAAATTATTTACCTCAGTCTACTGACCTACACGAGTTGTCCATCTTTCAATAAAATATCATGAAACTATGAAAAATCAAGAAATAACACACCATGAGAGAGACAGGGCAATCAACAGAATGAACCTAAGAGGTGAAACAGATGTTGGAATTTTCTGACAGGGAATTTTAAATAAGGATGATTAATATGATCAAGTTGCCATGGGAAAGATGACAACATATAAAATCAGATGGGTAATCTCAGCAAAGGTATGTACTCAATGAGAAAAAAATCAAATTGGAATGTTGTAAGTTCAAAAAAAACAAAAAAAAAAAACAAAAAACAAAAAAAACAACTTGGTAAAAAAAGTTTTCAATGGTTTCATCAGCGGATTTGATAAAAATGATGAAAGAGCTATTAACATGATAATAGGTTGATATAAATTAGCCCCAGTAAAATATAAAGGGAATAAACAGTGAAATAAAACAAAATGAAACATCTAACAGGAGTAGGACAATATTAAATGGCCTAAAAACATGTACAACTTGATTGCCAGAAGGATAAAAATAGAGAAATAAAGATTAAATAAACTATATCTGACAATTTTCCAAAATTAATGACTGACACTTATATTCACTTTCACAAGTTAAGAGATAAACAAAACCTTTTTTATAAAAATAAAAAATGAGATAATTCATTATTAGAAGATCTACTCTATAAAATTAGGAATTTAATACAGTAAATTGGTTACTCAGATAAGAAAACTATAGATAAGTCAAGTAGTGAGGCAACCTAGAGTTTAACAATGACACTGCTACATTTTCAGGGCCGAAGAAACAACAGAAGCAGCTTGCATCACAAGAGCAAGGAAACTGCTGTCTAGTGGGAGCTAGAGCTCTATGTAGAATGGGTTCTCCAGCAGCATCTGGAATCTCAGAGAAGCCGCAAACACACAGAGAGAATTCCTGAAATAACTACTCCATCAAGGAATTCAACTGGCTAAATCAAGCTAGAAGAGAGTCAGCCTGGCAAGTAAGGGCAAGATAGCTCAGGAACAGAGACTACAGCATCCAGCTTCGAGTGAAGAAGAGATCTGAAAGAAAGAGACCAATGACCCATTTAGTTTACACTGAAAAAAAAAAATTATTTTGCAGCCCTTTCACCACAGTACTCTTTAACTCCCAAACAAAACATGATGCCTCTGCTTTATATGGCAAAGTATGTTACCTAAAGCACAGCTACTCTTCCTTTCTCCCCAAAGTTTCCTCAGTTATCACATTCATTTCAATAGTCCAAGATCTCCAAGTAATATGAAGGCTTCCCCATCAAATCCACATGTGGGTTTTTGTGGTCTTGGGACATATGGACTCAACTGTAAATTTTAACACCACTCAAACTATTTATACAATATAACAGGATAAAAAAGAGAGGAGACATAACTGTTTAATATATAGAGGTTTATGTATGTAGATAAATAAATTCTCTCTCTCTCATACACACACACACACACACACACACACACACACACACACACACAGTAAAACTGATAAATTCCTCATTTCTAGAAATAATATTAAAGTTGTAATTATTTTTCACTCTCTTTTCCTATCACATATTACTTGTCTCTTGCCCTAAATTATTGCTTCAGTTGATCACCATTTTTTTTTTTAAACTTCATGAGAGTTAAACTCATTCTTGAAAGGACTACATGTTTAGTTGTCTTGGTTTTACTGAGTTGTACTTATTACTGAACATTTAGTATTGAACATGACAGTAACCAGGAGGGCTCTAGTGAATCTTCTGTGTCCCAAATATAGACTCCCCATTGCATTATAGTAACAACAACCCAATTTCTCCCTGATAATCAAAATTAATCATCCCACCCAGTATAGAACTTGCTTTCCACCTTTTGGGTATCAGTGAAATAGTATAAGTACCTGAGAATAATTGGCTTCCAATCCCAATTTAAGGAATCATTCAAATAATAGTAAATGTTTCTAGTTATGTACTAGGAACTTTCATTAGAAACACTGTTGATTAAATATGTATAGTAACTCTAACATTTAGAATATTAACCTCGATATTTCTTGACTTTGATTTTTTATTAATAAGCCTTTAGTGTTGATCTGGTATAAACCTCATTTTGGAGCCAGTTAAAGCAGACAAAATTGTATAAACTAATAAATATCTCTCTTTGAGAAAGTGATGACAATCTATAGAGACTTCAGAGAACAATGTTAGCTGTGAAAAGCGTAGCTTCCAGAAACTTTAATTGGTCCCTCTTATTGACAACCATACTAATTGGGTTATCTTTAACTGTTGGCATTAGTTGCAGCTCTCTTAATTATGTCAGCTTAAAAGTCACAGGGAGAAATATACTGGATTCCATTAGAAACAGATGTTTAAATAATGACCAAACAAATGTAGTGATTAAATACATATAAACCACCTGAACTCTCAAGATATGATGACTTTTGATTCCAAAAATGTTAGAAGTCCACAAAAAATAAAACTTTACATGATTGCATTAAGTGGCACCTTAAAATGATCAAATTTTAAATAATTGAAAAAGTAGAATTTACGAAAATAAGTATATTGAAATTAATTTGTTTCCTATAACTTTTGAGAAAAACTAATTTTTCATTAGGTAATTTAGATTTTACATGAGTTAGGGTGAATAATAGTTAAAAAATGTTAAATCAGGGGGAGGAGTCAAAATGGCAGAGAAGTAGCAGGCTGAGACGACATCAGGTAGCAGGAGATCAGCTAGATAGCTTATCAAACCATTCCAAACACCTACAAATCCAACAGGAGGTTGAAGAGAAAAAGAGCAGCAACTCTAGAAACAGAAAATCGACTACTTTCTGAAGATATGACCATTGGAGAAGTGAATCCAAAGCAATGGGAAGATAGACAGTGGGGGGAGGGGCCTGCTCCCAGCAAGCAGTGGAACAATGGAGCACAAAATCAGTACTTTTAAAAGTCTGTTCCACTGAGGGATATCACTCCAGAGGCTAAACCAGGGTTAAGCCCATGTTGGGACAGTGTGGTCTCAGGTCCTGCGGGGTCACCAAAGGATCAGGGGTGTCTGAGTGTCACGGAGCTTGCAGGTATTAGAGCAGGGAAGCTCGCTACAGAGACAACACCGAGGAGTGAGCTCTCAACTCTGGGTTACCTTAAATTGTGATCCATGGTGCAGGCCACCGCTCTGTGAGCAGAGACCCCAAACAAGATCCGGGGACACCCCGCTGGAAGAGTGCAGGGATCTGTGGGGTTTGGACACTCCAGGCAGGGCTGTGTGCCAGAGACAGAGATGCTTGGTCATAGGCTGGGTGAGCTCAAAGCACAGCCAGAGACCAGGGAGACAGGAGGGATTGAATGCTTTTCTTTGAGGGTGCACTGAGGAGTGGGGCACCGAGCTCTTGGCTCCTCTGGGTTGGAGATTGGGAGGCTGCCATTTTCATTCCCGTACTCTGGAACTCTGCAGAAAGTGTTCAGGGAAAGCAAACCTGAGCAGATTACTTAGCCCGGCCCCTGGTAAGGGTGATGAAATTCCGCCTTGGGTAAAGACACTTGAGAATCACTACAACAGGCCCTTCCCCAAGAAGATCAGCAAGAAATCCAGCCATGACCAAGTTCACTTCACTTACCAAGGAGAACAGCAGAATTCCAGAGAGGGAGAAAGCCATGCATGGAATGCATGGCTTTCTCCCCAAGATTCTTTAGTCTTGCAAAGTTAATTAATTTTATTTAATTTTATTTTATTTCTTCAGGTATTTTTTTACCCTTTCCTCTTTTAATGTCTTTTAACTAATTTATCTTAACAATACCTTTCAAAAAAAATCTCTTTTTTGAAGTTCATTATTATAGTCATATTTTATCCTTCATTGTATCTAATGTTATTTTTTTGTATACACATAGGTTTTTTCTTCTAAAAAATTTGGGGTACAACTTCTTCTAATCGATCAAAATATACCCTAAATCTAGCACAGGGCTTTGTTCTAGTCTCTAGCCTGAGCAAATTCTCTCCACATCTTTTTCTTTATTCTCCCAACCAACTTATCAACTCCTTTTTTAGAAATTAAAAAAAAATCATCTTTATAATCATATTCCATTCCTTCATCATGTTTACCCTTATGTATGTTTTTCATTCTTTAAAATTTTGGGAGGTAGTTTCTTCTAAGAGACCAAAATACTCCCAAAATTAAGTGGGTGACACTGTTCTATTCACCAGTCTAATATATATGTATTTTCTTTTTTATATTTTTTCTTTATTTTTTTTAATTTTTTTTTCTCTGAACTTCTTTTTACCTCCTTACTTCCCACCACAATTTGATGTCTCTTCTGATTTGGTTAAAGAACATTTTACCGGGGTCTTTGTCACCCTTTTAGAATTTTATTTGCTCCTTCATATATTCTTATCCAGATAAAATGACAAGGTCGAAAAACTCACCACACACACACACACACACACACACACACACACACACACACACACAAGAATAAGAGGCAGTACCGAAGGCCATCAATACAGACATTAGTAATATGTCAGATCTAGAGTTCAGAATGACAATTCTCAAGGTGCTAGCTGGGCTCGAAAAAGGCATGCAAAATATTACAGAAATGCTGTCTGGAGAAATAAAAGCCCTTTCTGGAGAAATAAAAGAACTAAAATCTAACCAAGTTGAAATAAAAAAAGCTATTGATGAGGTGCAATAAAAAATGGAGGCTCTTACTGCTAGGATAAATGAAGCAGAAGAGAGAATTAGTGATATAGAACACCAAATGACAGAGAATAAAGAAGCTGAGCAAAAGAGAGACAAACAACTAGTGGACAATGAGGGGCGAATTTGAGAAATAAGTGATACGACAAGACAAAACAACATTAGAATAATTGGGATTCCACAAGAAGAAGAAAGAAAGGGGAACAGAAGGTATATTGGAGAGAATTATTGTAGAGAATTTCCCTAATATGGCAAAAGGAACAAGCATCAAAATCCAGGATGCTCAGAGAATCCCCCTCAAAATCAATAAGAGTAGGTCCACGCCCCGTCATCTAATAGTAAAATTGACAAGTCTTAAAGACAAAGAGAAAATCCTCAAAGCAGCCCAGGAAAAGAAATCTGTAACATACAATAGTAAAAATATTAAATTGGCAGCAGACTTATCCACAGAGACCTGGCAGGCCAGAAAGAACTGGCATGATCTATTCAGAGCACTAAAGGAGAAAAACATGCAGCAAAGAATATTATATCCAGCTAGGCTATTATTGAAAATAGAAGGAGAGGTAAAAATATTCTAGGACAAACAAAAACTGAAAGAATTTGCAAACACCAAACCAGCTCTACAGGAAATATTGAAAGAGGTCCTCTAAGCAGAGAGAGCCTGAAAGTAGTACGCCAGAAATGAACAGAGACATTATACTGTAACAGTCACCTTACAGGCAATACAATGACACTAAATTCATATCTATCAATAGTTACCCTGAATGTAAATGGGCCAAATGCTCCAATCAAAAGACACAGGGTATCAGAATGGATAAAAAAAGAAAACCCATCAATATGCTGTCTACAAGAAACTCGTTTTAGACCCAAAGACACCTCCAGATTTAAAGTGAGGGGGTGAGAAACAATTTACCATGCTAATGGACATCAAAAGAAAGCTGAGGTGGCAGTCCTTCAATCAGATAAATTAGACTTTAAGCCAAAGACAATAATAAGAGATCAGGAAGGATGCTATATCATATTCAAAGGGTCTGTCCAACAAGAAGATCTGACAATTTTAAATATCTATGCCCCTAACATGGGAGCAACCAACTATATAAACCAGTTAATAACAAAATCAAAGAAATATATCAACAATAATACGATAATAGTAGGGGACTTTAACACTCTCACAGAAATGACAGATCATCCAAGCAAAAGATCAACAAGGAAATAAAGGTCTTAACTGACACAATGGACCAGATGGACATCACAGATATATTCAGAAGATTCCATCCCAAAGCAACAGAATACACATTCTTCTCTAGTGCATATGGAACATTCTCCAGGATAGATCACATCCTGGGTCATAAATCAGGTCTCAACCAGTATCAAAAGATTGGGAACATTCCCTGCAAATTTTCAGACCACAATGCTCTGAAGCTAGATCTCAATCACAAGAGGAAATTTGGAAAGAACCCAAATACATGGAGACTAAAGAGCATCCTTCTAAAGAATGAATGGGTCAATAAGGAAATTAAAGAAGAATTGAAAGAAAATTCATGGAAACAGATGATAATGAAAATAGAATGGTTCAAAATCTGTGGGACACAGAAAAGGCAGTCCTGAGAGGAAAATATATAGTGGTACAAGTCTTTCTCTAGAAACAAGAAAGGTCTCAAATACACAACCTAACCCTACACCTAAAGGAGCTGGAGAAAGAACAACAAAGAAAGCCTAAACCCAGCAGGAGAAGAGAAATAATAAAGACCAGAGCAGAAATCAATAAAATAGAAACCAAAAAAACAATAGAACAAATCAATGAAACTATGAGCTGATTCTTTGAAAGAATTAATAAGATTGATAAACCCCTGGCCAAACTTATCAAAAAGAAAGGACCCACACAAATAAAATCATGAATGAAAGAGGAGAGATCACAACCAACACCAAAGAAATATGAACAATTATAAGAACATATTATGAGCAACTCTACACCAGCAAATTTGACAATCTGAAAGAAATGGATGCATTCCTAGAGACATATAAGTCACCACAACTGAATCCAGAAGAAATAGAAAACCTGAACAGACCCATAACCACTAAGGAGATTGAAGCACTCATCCAAAATCTCCCAACAATTGAGAGCCCAGGGCCAGATGGCTTACCAGGGGAATTCTACCAAACATATAAAGAAGAATTGATTCCTATTCTCCTGAAACAGTTCCAAAAAATAGAAATGGAAGGAAAACTTCAAAACTCATTTTATGAGCCCAGCATTACCTTGATCCCCAAACCAGACAAGGATCCCATCAAAAAAGAGAATTACAGACCAATATCCTTGATGAACACAGATGCAAAAATTCTCACCAAAATAGTAGCCAATAGCATCCAACAGTACATTAAAAGGATTATACACCACGACCAAGTGGGACTTATTCCAGGGCCACAATGTTGGTTCAACATCCGCAAATCAATCAATGTGATACAATACATTAATAAAAGAAAGAACAAGAACCATATGATACTCTCAATAGATGCTGAAAAAGCATTTGACAAAGTATCCTCTGACAAAGATCCTTTCCTCATCAAAACTCTGCAAAGTGTAGGGATAGAGGGTACATACCTCAATATGATCAAAGCCATCTATGAAAAACACACCGCAAATAGCATTCTCGAAGGAGAAAAACTGAGAGCTTTTCTGCTAAGGCCAGGAACACAGCAGGGATGTCCATTATCACCACTGCTATTCAACATAGTACTAGAAGTCCTAGCCTCAGGAATCAGACAACAAAAATAAATTAAAGGCATCCAAATTGGCAAAGAAGAAGTTAAACTATCACTCTTTGCAGATGATATGATACTTTATGTGGAAAACCCAAAAGACTCCACTCCAAATCTGCTAGAACTTGTAAAGGAATTCAGTAAAGTGTCAGGATATAAAATCAATGCACATAAATCAGTTACATTTCTTTACACCAACAAGGCAGAAGAAAGAGAAATTAAGGAGTCAATCCCATTTACAATTGTACCCAAAACCATGATACCTGGGAATAAACCTAACCAAGGAGGCAAAGAATCTATACTCAGAAAACTATAAAGTACTCATGAAAGAAATTGAGGAAGACACAAAGAAATGGAAAAATAATCCATGCTCATGAATTGAAAGAACAAATATTGTGAAAATATCTATACTACCTAAAGCAATCTACACATTTAATGCAATCCCTGTCAAAATCCCACCCAGTTTTTTTCAAAGAAATGGAACAAATAATCCTAAAATTTATATGGAACCAGAAAAGACCTCGAATAGCCAAAGGAATATTGAAAAAGAAAGCCACAGTTGATGGTAACACAATTCCACAATTCCAGACTTCAAGCTCTATTACAAAGCTGTCATCATCAAGACAGTATGGTACTGGCACAAAAACAGACACATAGATCAATGCATCAGAATAGAGAGCCCAGAAATAGACCCTCAACTCTATGGTCAACTAATCTTTGACAAAGTAGGAAAGAATGTCCAATGGAAAAAAGACAGCCTCTTCAACAAAGGGCATTGTGAAAATTGGACAGCCACATGCAGAAAAATGAAATTGGACCATTTCCTTATACCACACACACAAAATAGACTCAAAATGGATGAAGGACCTCAATGTGAGAAAGGAATCCAACAAAATCCTTGAGGAGAACAGAGGCAGCAACCTCTTCGACCTCAGCCACAGCAACTTCTTCCTAGGAACATTGCCAAAGGCAAGGGAAGCAAGGGCAAAAATGAACTATTAGGACTTCATCAAGATCAAAAGCTTTTGCACAGCAAAGGAAACAGTCAACAAAACCAAAAGACAACTGACAGAATGGGAGAAGATATTTGCAAATGACATATCAGATAAAGGGCTAGTATCCAAAATCTATAAAGAACTTCTCAAACTCAACACCCAAAGAACAAATAATCCAATCAAGAAATGGGCAGAGGACCTGAACAGATATTTCTGCAAAGAAGACATCCAGATGGCCAAAAGACACATGAAAAAGTGCTCCACATCACTCAGCATCAGGGAAATACAAATCAAAACTACAATGAGATACCACCTCACACCAATCAGAATGGCTAAAATTAACAAGTCAGAGAATGAGAGATGCTGGCAAAGGTGCGGAGAAAGGGGAACCCTCCTACACTGTTGGTGGGAATGCAAGCTGGTGCAACCACTCTGGAAAACAGTGTGGAGGTTCCTCACCAAGTTGAAAATAGAGCTACCCAGCAATTGCATTACTGGGTATTTACCCTAAAGATACAAATGTAGTGATCCGAAGGGGCACATGCACCCAAATGTTTATAGCAGCAATGTCCACAATAGCCAAATTATGGAAAGAACCTAGATGTCCATCAACAGATGAATGGATAAAGAAGAAGTGGTATATATATACAATGGAATGCTATGCAACCATCAAAAGAAACAAAATCTTGCCCTTTGCAACGATGTGGATGGAACTAGAGGGTATCATGCTTAGCGAAATAAGTCAATTGGAGAAAGACAACTATCATATGATCTCCCTGATATGAAGATGTAGAGATGCAATGTGGGGGGCTTGGGGATTAGGAAAAGAATAAATGAAACAAGATGGGATGAGGAGGGAGACAAACCATAAGAGACTCTTAATGTCACAAAACAAACTGGGGGTTGCTGGGTGGAGGAGGGTAGGAGAGGGTGGTGGGTTTATGGATATTGGGAAGGGTATGTGCTATGGTGAGTGCTGTGAAGTGTGTAAACCTGGCGAATCACAGACCTGTATCCTTGGGGCTAATAATACAATAAAAAATGTTAAATCAAAGAAAATATGTCTAAATATAAATAATAATTTGCTAGTTTTCTGTAAAAATTTTTTGCATGAAGTTTTTTTGAACTGGAATATACCAGTAATCTATATATTCTACTTCTATATAATTTAGTTACTGCATATCAACTTAAAAGTTGCTTTTCTATTTCTTGTGAATATTCCCACACATCTAATGAACTGAAATAAGCATAAAAGAGTAGCCTTTAATTAAGAGATCAAAGGATGCATTTCCTAAAACAAAAATATGTGGCAAGATTATTGACTCCAGTTTGCCACCAGATCAGCACATTGGCTGATGGTATTGATTGCTGAAATACTAACAAATAATGGGACCATAAAGAAATTCAATTATCTATTGCTATACCAGCATCAAGATATTAAAAGCAGGCTAGTTGCCTCTGGGTCATTTCAAAATTATAACAATCAAATATATTCCATCAGTGCTCTACAATGTAACTAGGTTTTGTTTCTGGGGCTTATATTACTTTGCTTTTCAATTTAAAAAGATATTTATATTAGAATGGTTGCAATTTGTGTGAAACATATAGGCTTCAAGTACCAAATACTTAGAATTTTGTTGCTACCAGAAAGATGGAAAATATTAATTTGAAATATCACCGCTTGATTTCTTAATGATCTTTTGTTCTCGGCTGCTAATTATAGATTCCAGTAGGAGAAAAAGCTATAAAATGAAAACTTCTTCCCACCATTCTCAGATATTCATGAGTTTCATTTTACTTCATAAATTCTATAAAGAAGAAAATGGTGCTGTAAAAACAGAACCACAAAAACAAAAACATTATACTGAGATGAAAACAAAGTGAATTTTGGACTGCGTATAGAGAACCTACACCCATTCCTGTATCTCTACAGGTCTTATATGAAGCCTCATTCAGGAACTTAATCTATCATGCCTCAGCTTTCTCATTGTAAAATAAAAAGTTTGCCTTTAACAAACTTCTGGGGAGATTGCATGTTCTAGTCATTAGTGAAAAGAAATTGAAGTTTGTATTTAAATACATTTACAGGAGATTCCTTCCCTGTCACTTACCAGCTGTTACTCATTTCAACTTAATCTTGGGAAATGTACCGTTTCTAAGGATCAGTTCATTGTATCTCTAAAAAGGAGATGTAAGTAATTTATCATATTAATAAATAAAAATTCTTTGTACATTCCAGACAATAATGAAAAACATTTTTTCTTATATGATCTCTCTTCCCTTTTAAAGTTTCTTCTAGTTCATCCTATGATACTGTACTATGATTCTAATAAATGCAAAGCATATTAAATAAATCTAGTATTAATTTGATCATGTATCTCAGCAATATTTGTATGAGCATAATCATCCTACCTGCTTATTTAAGATATTCCAGGCAAATAATTTGCAAATTATGCATAAAAGTAACCTTCACATTAAAAAAACTCTGTGGTTAAGGGTTTCTAAAATTAACTACTTGGTTTAAAAAAAAAAAAGAAAAGGAGTACAAGTAGCATAATACTTTCTATCAAAAATATTTTTTGGGGGGTGCCTAGGTGGCTCAGTTGTTGAGTGGCTGGCTCTGGTTTGGGCTCAGGTCATGATCTCAGGGTGGTGAGATGGAGACCCCCATCAGGCTCCATACTCAACATGGAGTCTGCTTGGAATTGTCTCTCTCCCCTTCCCTCTTCTTCCCCTCAATTTCCCTGCATGTGCTCTCTCTCTCTAAAATACATACATAAATAAATAAAATCTTTTTTAAAAAGGTTTATTTACTTAAACAAATACTCAGAATTTACTACTTCCTCAGAGTGCTATACAATATATTTTTTTCTATTCTGAGAAACTTTAAGGGTTGCCAATTATAGGGTTGTATGTTATCCACTGAAAAAAGAAAATTTTTTTGTTCAGTGCAAAGCCTAGTGTGTTTGTTTGTTTGTTTGTCTATTCTTTTATGTTTACTCCCAAGTCCAATTTAAAGGGAAAAAAAAACTTGGAATGTATTTCATTTTTCTTTCTGACAGTGAAAAACTTAATCCCCATCCTCATATACCTCCGTGTTCTGTGACCAATAAGACCTATGTCTTGAATCTTTGAGAAGAATTCTCCCACTTAGAGGATGTGAAAACACTGATCCTTGTTCAAGGGACAGAGTTAAGGAAAATAAGAGAAAATCCTATCTTCCTTCCGTAGATACATTGTTTTTCAAAATAAACACTTAAAGGCTTAATCTACAATGCTTTTAACAATATTTTATTGATTATGAAAACCTTTTAGTTTCTTAAGTGAATGAATATTTTTTCAGTGCCTATAAACTAATCATCATTTCATATCCTACATATTTTGGAAAATCATTTAAATTACTACCATTATTTTCATGTTTCCAAAACATAGAAATCTTATGTGATTTGTGAAGATGTGTTAAGTGGACTTATGGTAAAGTAATGTAAGATATTAAAAAGTACCACATATGTGTATTTGAGGGAAAATGAGAAAGTAATGCACATCAAGCAAACCTGTTAAAGAGAAAAAAAAGTAATGATTTGACAAAATATAGGATGGGTTCAATGTGTCTGTTCAAATCTAGATTTTGTTTCTCTTATGAATAATTGTTATTTAATTTTCCCTAATGATGGCAAAATTATGTTTATCTTAAGACTTAAATTAGACTTAGGTCAAGGAGAAAACCAAACTTTTTCAGGTTCCTTCAATTCTTCAGGAGCTACAAAGGTTTGGCCAAAAACAAATGGAGAGACAAGAAGATCAGGTCATGATCTTAGGGTCCTGAGATCAACCCCTGCCTATGTCTCCAGGTCTTTCTGCTCTGTGGGGAGACTGATTCACTCTCTCCCACTCCCCCTGCTTGTATTCCCTCTCTTGCTGTCTCTCTCTCCCTCTGTCAAATAAATATATAAAATCTTTAAAAAAAATAGAGAAGAAAAGAAAACCCAGCCCTTCTTCTTTCTAGCTGTCCTGCTCAATTATTTTTGATTTCTAATTTCAAGGGTTCTTATTGTTAAAATTAGGATAATAATAATATATACTTCACACACTTATTTAAAAAATTAAATGAGTTGATATATGTGAAATGGCTATTATCAAGTGTTTATTAACTGAAATAAAAGAACACAAACAAAAAACATGGCAAAATGGAAAAAAGCTAAGTTTGCCAAAGTGTAGTCACACACAGCAGGATTCTCACATGTACAGAAAATGGGAAGGTTTTGAAACATTTTTAAATCTATACAAGGCTTTGAAACGCCTGTTCTTATCTATTATGTAGATAAAAAGGTGAAGTTTCCAAAGTCAGATTTGACAATACATAACAAAGGAGAAGAAATAAAACTTGGGAAACATAAGAGATTATTTCAATCTGCTCAAGAGTTAAACTTAGAGCAGAAAACATTATTTAAATTGCAAATGCCCAAAATTGGTGAGAAAGAATTTAGAAATAATATTTTTAACACATCCATGCTGTAATAATAATTGTTAATAAAAACTTAAGTCAGAACTTTCCATCTTGTGAAAAAATGAATAGATAAAATTATCCTGATCCAAAGAGGTCTATAATATCAAGCCATGATCAATAAAGAAGGACTTGGAAATATCAAGGAAGAATGATTGAGCAGAGATGGGCTCTCTTATCCTTGACCTTGTTTTAAAAATCAGTCAGGCTTATTTTTTTTTAATTTAATTTGATTTATTTTTTTTTTCAGTATTCCAAAATTCATTGTTTATGCACCACATTCAGTGCTCCATGCAATACGTGCCCTCCATAATACCCAACACCAGGCTCACTCAATCTCCCATCTCCCTCCCTTCCAAAATCCTCACTTTGTTTCTCAGAGTCCACAGGCTCTCATGGTTCATCTCCCCCTCCAATTTCCCCTAACTCACTTCTCCTTCCCATCTCCCCATGTCCTCCACGTTATTCTGTATGCTTCACAAATAAGTGAAACCATATGATAATTGACTCTCTCTGCTTGACTTATTTCACTCAGCATAATCTCTTCCAGTCCTGTCCATGTTGATACAAAAGTTGGGTAGTCATCCTTTCTGATGGAGGCATAATACTCCATTGTATATATAGACCATATCTTCTTTATCCATTCGTCTGTTGAAGGGCATCTTAGTACTTTCCATAGGTTGGCGACTGTGGCCATTGTTGTTATGAACATTAGGGCACAGATGGCCCTTCTTTTCACTACATCTGTATCTTTGGGGTAAATATCCAGTAGTGCAATTGCAGGGTCATAGGGTAGCTCTATTTTAATTTCTTAAGGAATCTCCACACTGTTTTCCAAAGTGGCTATACCAACTTGCATTCCCACCAACACTGTAAGAGAGTTCCCCTTTCTCCACACCCTCTCCAACACATCTTTACTCTCTTGTTAACTTTGGCCATTCTAACTGGTGTAAGGTGTTATCTCAAAGTGGTTTTGATTTTAATCTCCCTGATGGCTAATGATGATGAACATTTTTTCATGTGTCTGTTAGCCATTTGTAGGTCTTCTTTGGAGAAGTGTCTGTTTGTAGTTTATTGCCCATTTTTTGATGTGATTATCTGTTTTGTGTATGTTGAGTTTGAGGAGTTCTTTATAGATCCTGGATATAAGCCCTTTGTCTGTTTACAAATATCTTCTTCCATTCTGTGGGGTGCCTCTTCATTTTATTGACTTTTTCCTTTGCTGTGCAGAAGCTTTTGACCTTAATAAAGTCCCAAAAGTTCATTTTTGCTTTTGTTTCCTTTGTCTTTGGAGACATATCTTGAAAGAAGTTGCTGTGGCCGATGTTGAAGAGATTACTGCCTATGTTCTCCTCCAGGATTCTGATGGATTTCTGCCTCATGTTGAGGTCTTTTATCCATTTTGAGTTTGTCTTTATGTATGGTGTAAGAAAATGGATGATTTTCATTCTTCTACACATAGCTGTCCATTTTTTCCAGCACCAATGATTGAAGAGACTGTCTTTTTTCTGCTGTATATTTTTTCCTGCTTTGTCGAAGATTATTTGACCATAAAGTTGAAGGTCCATATCTGGGCTCTCTCCTGTGTTCCACTGGTCTATGTGTCTGTTTTTGTGCCAGTACCATGCTGTCTTGGTGATCACAGCTTTGTAGTAAAACTTGAAATCAGGCAACATGATGCTGCCAGTTTTGTTTCTCTTTTTCAACATTTCTATAGCAATTTGGGGTCTCTTCTGGTTCCATACTAATTTTACACTTGTTTGCTCCAGCTCTTTGAAAAACACCAGTGGAATTTTGATTGAGATGGCACTGAAAGTATAGATTGCTCTAGGCAGTATAGACATTTTAACAATGTTTATTCATCCAATCCATGAGCATGGAATGCTCTTCCATCTTTTTGTGGCTTCTTCAATTTCTTTTATGAATGCTTTATAGTACCTCAAGTACAGACCCCTTACCTCATTAGTTTGGTTTATTCCAGGTATCTTATGGTTCTTTGTGCTATAGTAAATGGAATCCATTCTCTCATTTCCCTTTCTATATTTTCATCATTAGTGTATAAGAAAGCAACTGATTTCTGTACATTGATTTTGTATCCTGCTGCATTACTGAATTGCTGTATGAGTTCTAGTAGTTTGGGCGTGGAGTCTTTAGAGTTTTCCATATAAAGTATCTTGTCATCTGTGAAGAGAGAGAGTTTGACTTCTTCTTTTCCAATTTGAATACCTTTTATTTCTTTTTGTTCTCTGATTGCTATTTCTAGGACTTCTAATACTATGTTGAACAAGAGCGGTGAGAGTGGGCATCCTTGTCATGTTCCTGATCTCAAAGGGAAGGCTTTCAGCTTTTTCCCATTGAGGATGATATTTGCTGTGAGTTTTTCATAGATAGATTTTATGGCGTTGAGGAATAGTCCCTCTATTGCTATACTTTGAAGTGTTTTAATCAGGAATGGATGCTGGATTTTGTCAAATGCCTTTTCTGCATCAATTGAGAGGACCATGTGGTTCTTCTTTCTTCTTTTATTGATTTGTTCTATCACATTGATTGATTTGCAAATGTTGAACCAACCTTGCATCCCAGGGAAAAATCCCACTTGGTCATGGTGGATAAACATTTTAATGTACTGTTGGATCTTATTAGCTAAGATCTCGTTGAGAATCTTAGCATCCATATTCATCAGGGATATTGGTCTGAAATTCTCCTTTTTGGTGGGGTCTTTGCCTGGTTTGGGGATTAGGATAATGCTGGCTTCATAGAAAGATTCTGGAAGTTTTCCTTCTGTTTCTATTTTACAAACAGCTTCAGGAGATTAGGTATTATTTCTTCTTTGAATGTTTTTTAGAATTCTCCAAGGATTCCATCAGGTCCTGGGCTCTTGTTTTCTGGGAGGTTTTTGATTACTGTTTCAATCTCATTACTATATATTGGTCTATTCAGGTTATCAATTTCTTCCTGATTCAGTTTTAGAAGTTTATAGGTTTCCAGGAATGCATCCATTTCATCTAGGTTGCTTAACTTATTGGCATGTAACTGTTGATAATAATTTCTGAATTGTTTCTACTTCTTTGGTGTTAGTCATGATCTCTACCTTTTCACTCAAAATTTTATTAATTGGGGCCCTCTCTCTTTTATTTTGGATTATTTTGGCCAATGGTTTGTTGATCTTATTGAGTCTTTCAAAAAACCAGCTTCTAGTTTTGCTGATGTGTTCTACTGTATCTCTAGTTTCTATCTCATTGATCTCTGCTTTAATCTTGATTATTTCCCTCCTTGTGTGTGGGATTGGCTTAATTTGTTGTTGATTCTCCAGTTCCTTTAGGTGTAAAGAGAGCTGGTGTATTCTGGATTTTTCAATTTTTTTGAGCTTGGATGGCTATGTATTTCCTCCTTAGGACCGCCATTGATGTATCCTGTAGGTTTTGGACCAATGTGTCTTCATTCTCATTGGTTTCCATGAAGTGTTTAAGTTCTTCTTTGATTTTCTGGTTGATCCAAACATTCTTAAGCAAGGTAGTTTTTAGCTTCCAAGTGTTTGAATTCCTTTCAAACTTTTTTCTTGTGGTTGAGTTCTAGTTTCAAAGCATTGTGATCTGAGAGTATGCAGGGAATAATATCAATCTTTGCTATCAGTCGAGCCCTGATTTGTGACCCAGTATGTGGTCTACTCTGGAGAAAGTTCCATGTGTATTCAAGAAGGATGAGTATTCTGTTGTTTTAGGGTGGGATGTTTTGTGTGTATATATATATATGAGTCCCATCTGGCCCAATGTGTCATTCAATACTCTTTTTTCTTTATTGATTTTCTGCTTGGATGATCTGTCTATTACTGACAGTGTCATGTCAAGATCCCTTACTATTAATGTATTCATATCAATATGACTCTAGGTCTTGTTTAACAGTTGTTTTATGTAGTTGGCTGCCCCCGTATTGGGGGCATAAATATTTACAATTGTTAGATCTTCTTGGTGGATAGACCCTTTTAGAATAAGGTAGGGTCCTTCCTTATCTCTTTAGTTTAAAATCTAATTTATCTGATAAGAGAAGCACTACCCCAGTTTTCTTTTGAGGCCCATTGGCATGAAAGATGTTTCTCCATCCCTTCATTTTCAGTCTGAATGTATCCTTGGGTTCAAGATGAGTCTCTTAGAGACAACATATGGATGGGTCCTGTCGTTTTATCCAATCCACAAACCTGTGCCATTTTATGGGAGCATTTAGGCCATTCACATTGAGAGTGATTATTGAAAGATACTTTTTATTGACATCATGTTGCCTGTGAAGTCCTTGTTTCTATAGATTGTCTCTGTAAATTTCTGTTCTTTGACACTCTTGGGTTCTTCGTTTATAGAACCCCCCTTAATATGTCTTGTAGTGCTGGTTTGGTGGTCCCATACTCTTTTAAACCTTGCCAGTCTTGGAATCTCTTTATCTCTCCATTTATTTTGAATGTTAGCCTTGCTGGATAAAGTATTCTTGGCTGCATGTTATTCTCATTTAGTGCCCTGAATATGTCTTGCCAGTCCTTTCTGGCTTGCCAGGTTTCTGTGGACAGGTCTGATGTTATTCTGATGTACCTTCCTCTGTACATAAGAAATCTCTTCCCCCAGCTGCTCTCAAGAGCTCCTTTCTAAAATTATGATTCATCAGTTTCACAATCAGGTGTCTTGATGTCCTTCTAGATTCTATAATCTTGGGTGGGGGAACGATATTTCTACCTCTAGGACATGAATGCTGGTTCCTTCCATTCACCAGTTTGGGAAAATTTTCATCCAGGATTTATTCAACGATATCTTCTAGTCTTCTTTCTCCTCCCACTCAGGGATCCCAATAATTTTGACATTGGAACATTTCATGGTGACATTTATTTCCCTAATTCTGTTTTCATGGCTTCTAGGTTTTTTTTTTTTTTTTCCAGGCTTCCTCCTGATGTATTTTTCTCTATCAGTTTGTCCTCTAGATCACTAATTCTATCTTCTGTCTTGATTACCCTAGCTGCTAGAGAA
This sequence comes from Lutra lutra, assembly GCF_902655055.1. NCBI lineage: Eukaryota > Metazoa > Chordata > Mammalia > Carnivora > Mustelidae > Lutra > Lutra lutra. Next base: position 34,518,220 of record NC_062287.1, on the reverse strand, counting down.
CTTAGATTAAATTGGATCTCATTAATAGCATTTTTAACCTCTTCTCAGGCAGCTTTCACTTCTGCCCTAATCAATTCCATGTTTTCATTAATGGTTTTGTCCTACCTAGCCATTACCTGGATAATTGTTAGCCTGAATTCCCTTTCTGACATACTGTTTATTGTCCATATCAAATAGTCTGATGGAGGGCACAGTCTCTGGATTTTTCCTCTGTTGGGCATTCCTCCTCCTAGTCATTTTGGTGAGAGGTGGTTGAGGAGATATGTATCTGAATATATCAACCATGATCCAGGCAAGGTGCACTCTGTAATGCTTCTGAGCAATTGGAAGTCACCACCAAAAAGAAAAAGAAAAAAAAAAAGAGAGAGAGAGAGAGAGAGAGAGAGAGAGATAAAGAGAGAGACAGGGAAAAAAGAGAGAGAATACCCAGCCAGAATGGGCCCCAAAGGTAAGATTTATAAGGTGTACAAACAAAAACAGACAAACAAAAAGACCAGCAAAAATTAAGGAGAAGAAAAAGAATGAACCCAGCCAAAATGAACCCAGAGTATAATATTTATATAATATCAGAACAAAACCAAGTACACAGAAACACTGACAGAAGAAAAGATGGGAGGGTTGTTATAAATCCTCAGTGTGGGCTAGGAAGGTTATTTTGTATCTTGATATCTTTATTAAAGGGCTCATCTTTCCAGAGATAAAGGAATATTAAAACTGGTTTATATATAGGGGTAGTATTGATTAGGGAAAGATGATTACCTTGAAGTTTATATCTATACGTATATTTTAAAAAATGGAAAAGCAAAAGAAAAACAAAGATATATGTAGGAAAAAAGTTCAAGTTAAAAGGTTATGGAATATGTTGTATTAAAACTCTAGGTGTAATGGTAAGTAGGTTAAAAAAATTAAACAGAACAAGAATAGTGAGAACGAATTAAAAATAAAAGTTGCATCTATGAAATATACAGATTTTAGGGCAATACTGGGAACTTAATATATTGTTTTTCCCTGATATTGGGGTTTTACAGTTTTATGAGGACCCTGTGGTGGTTGTCCTCTTGTTTTTTTGGCTGGCTTTCTGGGGGAGGGGCCTGCTACATTGTTTTTCAGTCAGTCTTGATTGGGTTGAGTGCTCCTACCCCTATCAAGGGGCTGGGCTCTGTGGAAACTGGTTTTTCAGCTTTTGATCTCTGGAGGTGTTTTTTTATTTATTTGTTTGTTTGTTTGTTTTTTGTTTGTTTTGTTTTTCCTTTGGCAGGTTTTGTTTTTCCTTCGGCAGGTTTTGCGACTTTTTGGAGGTTTAGAGGAAAGCAAACTGTACCCAGATCTCAGTTGCAGAGAGAAGCCTCAGTCTGCTCCCCTCTGGGTGGTCCAGAACACACAGACTCCACCTCTGCAAGCTCCACTGAGCTGAACAACCTCCCATAGGCAGAGCACGTCCCCAGCCACCATCTCAGGGGCTGCCTTAAGTGTTGCTTGTCTCTGCACCCCCGTGCCCAAACTCTGAGTACCAAAACCACAAGCAATAGTGGTCCAGGGAGCCTGTTTCTGGTGGGTGACTTTGCCAGAACTATAGACCTCAGGTTGCCAGCTTGGGTGATTGCACTGAGGCTGGGAGAGTTCAGGCCCTCGGCCAGTCCTAGAGACCACTGGCTAGCTCGGGGATGGAGCTTTCTCAGGGCCGGCAGGCAGTGGGTCAGTCCCAGGTAATGCAATGTGCAAAAGTTCTAGGGAGCGTAGGCTGGTGCTATCATCAGACTCCCTCACGTGGGGGTGGGAGTGGCTGTGATGCAGGCCTCGCACTCACGGGGGCTCAGCTGCACTCTCTCTGGCATGGGTGGTTGTTGTCAGTGGCTGCCCTGGGTCTATGGGCTTAGACCCGTGCGTGTGCACGATTCCACCAGTTGCCCCTTAAGAACTTTTGCTCTTTTTGAGTGCTTTAACCAGACTCCAAGATAATGCTGGTCCCCAATCACAGGGTGCTTTCATATTGGGGTATTATTTCCCAATGGGTCACTTCTGGTGGCTCCCTCCCTCTTCTTATTATCCTCCAATATCAGTCTGATCATTCCCAGTATGATTTACCTCTTCACTGGTGTCTTCTGCCTCCACAGAGATCCAGAAGTGTATAATCTTACATCTCAGGCTGATTTTATGGGTGTTCAGAGTGTTCTGGTAGATAATTGCTCACTTTAGAGACCAGTTGAAACAGGGTCTCCTACTTCTTGGACATCTTGCCCCTCCTCCAGTCAGGCTTATTTTTATAGGAAATAAAAAAAACATTGTGATTTTACACACAAAGATATTAGTAGTAAAAGCATTTTTGAAAGAAAAGAAGTAATAATTTTGCTCACCTGATAATTTATCCACCTGATAAAAATAAAAGAAACAATAAATTTATTCACCTGATAATTTGTCTTCTAGCTTTCAGAAAAGTTGGTATTTCTCAGGGATGGGCTTTGAGTCCAATATTATTTCACTATTTTTATTGAATACAAGTCAAACATTTTGTAAGTTGTTTCCTCATTATAACACTGCTTGGGGTCTCTATACTCTGAGGACTCTAAACGTTAGTATCATATTATGAAAATTTCCTGATATTTTGAAGAGTAAACAAATAGAATATTACATTAGATTGAATTATACTGAAATCTAGGGGTAGGCTCCGGCCAATATACATATTACTGTAATTTCCTCCACTTTTCTGTGTCATCCTTATTTGTAAACTCTCCAGGCAGCTGATTCTCTGGTCTCTGCTTAAAAGGAATTGCCTTGCTTCATTGCCCTTTAGAGATTTATTGAGCAAATAATTTTTGCTTTCTGCTACTGTGCAGAAGCTGAATCTTTGCCATTTTCTCACTTCAAGGGGAACATGATTTTCTATGGGTTTACATTACAAATACTAAGGAAGCAACACACAAAGCCCCTTATTTTTACCTTTTTTCTCCCTCCCTCCTCATGCAGTGCTTTAATGAAAAACTCAGATTCATTCCCATGTCCTCTGTGGTAATATTCATTGCAAACATCATTACGGATGTGAGGTCTCTCCCTTAATTAAGAACTAAAAGCCTTCATTTCCTAAAACAAAGCATGTGGCAGGTTTTATTGATCTGGTCTGTGTCGCCAGCTGAACACATTAGCAGAGGTTATTGATTACTCTAGCGGTAATGAGCTTGGGTTCCTTGTCAGGTGAAGTCCACATTCCTTGGGAGCATTTTCCTGAAACAGGCTAATATGGAAGTACATGTTCACTATGATATATGATTCAGTAGTAGACTTTTTAAGCTTTATTGCCAATGAATCATTCTTTAAAAATATAACAGCAGTTATTAAAAAGGTTATTTTCCAGTCATTATCTTTTTATAATTTCTTCTGAATGCTAATGATGCACTTATGAATAGATGCTAAGCCATAACAAGTGTAGCATTAAAGAAATGTGATCACATATGGCTCATACTGCTTTTAACAAGTTATCAAGTAACTATCATCATTACCTTCTGATGACCAGGCTGGGCAACTTAACTAGTTCAGCTTCATCATTATCAATAGTCATGATCTCCAGTGTTCAAGTAGCAATAGCTGCTTTGTGAATTTATAACCAATAAGAAATGGTAACTTAGGTAGTAAATGTCTGTGAAATTTCTTAAGAAAAATGATAGCAATGTCTTCATTAAGAGAAATGTTTTCAATGACTATTGCTAAAACGTATTTCACCCCAAGATTTCTATTTAGGTAGAAGACCCAGTACATTATTTATTAATCTGTTTTGTGGAACATTGCCAAATAGGATTAACAAAAGCAATAAGGGGACTTGTTCTCCTTTTGACAAAACAACATAAAGGTGATACTTGAAATTCTTGGATTGTTATAACTATGTGTTCAACCAAAAGAAACTGAGTAATTTAAAAAAAATCAAAAATGCCTCAGGGAAATCATTAGACTATTTGAGTTTTAAACATGCTATTTTATTATAAATTCAAAGTGACCTGAGGGGGAAATTCTATCCTGATAAATGGAAGGTAGACATCTTGTACTAAGAAGTACAACCAGCGAGAGTACTAAGAGATATTATTTGGAAATCTGGAACTTTCAAGTTGTTTTTAGAATTAGAGGAAAATTATTTTACTTGGAACCTTCAATCTTTTTATAGATTGCTGAGAAGTTTCTGTTCAGTCATTGACATATGTTACAATGTCCTTTGGACCCACTGCCAGACAAAGAAAACATCTACATTTCACCTCTGGCCATTTCTGCAACACCTGACTGGAAGAGCAAAATTGTTTCTGACCTTTGAATCAATTCAATCCCCAACCCCCATCACCCCATGAAAAATCTATCCACAATACATTGATAACATATGTTGCTTTTATTTCTGGTAGATTTTAGAGTATGTGTGCAGCTGATGGAATGAGATATAAATTTAATACAGATGCAAACACAAAAACAAATTAATATGCTATTTATAATTTAGGGTCAAGTTCACCTTTGAAGATAGAGAAAATTTATATTTGGTGATGGAGAATCAGCTGCAAGTGTCAGAAGCCAGATTTATCAAGATAGCCATAGAATTTCAGTCTCAAATTCTTATCCAGATTAAAAAAGAAATCCATTGTAACTTGCTTACTTGGCTTATTTAAATCTCATTTTATTTTAATTAGATTGCCATATTAATTGACAAACTTTCATCCGGAGTATTTTTTTCCTAGATGACTTAGTATCTATTAGCCAGTACCAGTAACAACATCTTTCATAGTATAACAAATAGATTTACCTCATGCCAAAAGTACTATAATCTTTAGCATTGTTAAGTGTGACAGGCTATATACATACATCCATTTTTTTAAATAATTCATTGATTTTTAGTGGAAATGGCCCAAGTCTTGAAAATAAAATCTAAAATTTTAAAACTAATTCAACGACGATTAATACTTCATTACATCTATCTATCACCTTTGATAAAGAAACTACAATGTTGTAGGCTTTCTAGTTACTTATAAAATCATAGCATAGAAGTTGCTATATTTTATTGAAGACCAAGTCAATAAGATTATACATCATCTACTCTCCTCAACAATGGACAAAGCTTGTTGGGGGCTAAAACAAGTTATTAGTGATGTATGAAGAGCCTCGTTAGTAAAGAATAGCAAGTACAAATAAAGGACTGTAAAAATAAACATAAAATGAAAGTATGAAAAAAAAAACCTGCCATTATTTAGCTCAGGAAGAAAAAAGATTTAATAAATGTGTTGTCTTCTCTAAAGGAAATCATATAATGTGGAATAAGGGACATCTATTCCTTAATAAAAATAGAAAAAAATGAGTTAGTTATTTGCTCTTCCAGGATGTACAGAATAAAGTGTAAATTGCTTAACACAAAACTTCAGTGCCTCCATCATCTTCCCCTACTATCCCTTCTGTGTGGTGCATTTGTAATCACACACACACATGCACACCACCAGTAGAATAGCTGGGGGGCGGGGGGGGGTGTAACATTTTTTTCTTCCACAAACACATTTTTTTTTCCAGTTCTGCTTGTCTTGTTCTCTTTTTTTAGAATGTCCTCTATTCAATCTCTGCTTGTCAAAGTTATTCCCATGATTAAAGTAGCCCCAATCCAAGGCTCCCTTACTTAAAGAATAATAATAAAGCTTTCCTCACCAGTCTTTTAATACTGAATCAAATTTATCTCACATTATAATTTATACAGAGCATCTGTCACCTTTCTGTCCTGAATATTCTGTCAATATAAGTTCTGAAATTTACACTTCTGTTTCTTTCTAAATATCTGGAATAATTCTTTGCATGTAGAAAATACTTATTTTAAATAAATTGAAATGATAATGTAGAAAGTTCTTTCTATTCAAAAATGCTGCCATGTAAACACTTTAAGAGGGTTTTGTTTCTTAAATGTGAAAAGGGTTGACTGTTAGGTGTTCTCTCATTAAACAGAGCACACATGGTAGGCAGTGGTATGCTCTAACATGAAGCTTGGGAGTGGCTGCAATGCATCAAGCTCCTGTCCCCCCCTCCCCATTTTTTAATCCTCATTCATGCTCTGGATTTTGTTTTCCTTGTTATCAGATCATATACAGATTTTTCCTAATGTCACCATTTTATCCCATCTGAAGTATGACTTTTCAGTATCCACCAAGGAAGATCTGGGTTCAAATCTTTTTTTTTTTTTTTTAGATTTTATTTATTTATTTGACAGAGAGAGATCACAAGTAGGCAGAGAGAGAGGGTCATGGTCCCAGGGTCCTGGGATCGAGTCCCGCATTGGGCTCTCTGCTTGGCAGGGAGCCTGCTTCCTCCTCCTCTCTCTCTCTGACTGCCTGTCTGCCTACTTGTGATCTCTCTCTGTCAAATAAATAAATAAAATCTTAAAAAACAAACAAACAATGAGCTCAGATAAACCATGAGGAAAACAACAGACAAACCTAGACTGAATCTAGTAGTATGTTCAGGCCACCATGCCAAAATGCCACAGGCTCAGAGACTTAAAACAGTAGACGTTTATTTTCTCACACTTCTGGAGGTTGGAAGTCCAATGTTTGGGTACCTACATGGTTGATTTCTAGTGAAACCTTTCTTCCTGACTTGCAGATGGCCTCCTTCTCCCTGTATGCTCACCTGGCCTTTCCTCTGTGTATGCACACATCCTCTTCTTATAAGGACACCAGTCTGATTGGATTAAGGGCCCACCTTTCTGACCTAATTTAACTTTAATCACAGAAGCCAAGGCCCTATCTCCATTTGCAGTCCCATTGGAGGTTAAAGCTTCCAAGTGTGACTCTGGGTGGGAAAGAATATAATTCAAGTCATAACTTCGAAGAATGTTATTGGAATATTAAACTGTGAGCCTCAAAAGAAGGTAATCAAGATAAGTGAAGTCTTGGGGCGCCTGGGTGGCTCAGTGGGTTAAGCCGCTGCCTTCAGCTCAGGTCATGATCCCAGGATCCTGGGATCGAACCCCGCATCGGGCTCTCTGCTCAGCAGGGAGCCTGCTTCCTCCTCTCTCTCTGTCTGCCTCTCTGCCTGCTTGTGATCTCTCTGTCAAACAAATAAATAAAATCTTAAAAAAAAAAAAAAAGATAAGTGAAGTCTGAGAAACTGTCACAGATCAGAGGAAGTTAGAAAGAATAATGGCTAAATATAATGTAGTATCATGGATGAGATCCTGTAACAGAAAAGGAACACTGGGGAAAACTTGTCAATTATAAATATAGTATTCAGTTTAATTAATAACAATGCACCGATGTTTGTTTGGTATTATGACAAACATACATGGTGATATAGGGCACTTTGTTAGTACCCTATGGATAAATATTTTATCTATTATTTTATCACCACTTTGTTAGTGCCGTATATCACCATGTATGTTTGTCATAATACAAAAGAAACATTGGAAAGGTGATTAAGGGGCACATAGGAATTCTATTCATTATCTTTATAATATTTCTGCAAATATAAAATTAGTATAAGTATAAAATTTTATTAGTAAAAAAATTATAAAAATTACTAATGGAAGACCCAAATAAAAAGAAACAAAGAAACAAAATTAAGCCACTCATAGATTAATTAATGAACAAGGTTTACCTGAAAAAGGATTATAATTGTATTGGGGCTCCCAAAGACTACTCTTAAGATCAGTGATTTTCTAGAAGTACTGAGAGAGCTCAGAAAATTAGTTATATTCACATAGTTTATTACAGGAAAAATGATATAGTTAAAATTTGCAAAGTGTAAGGATACCTCACAAAATTTAAGAGAAATCAAGCCAAGCTTCCAGGTGTTCCCTTCCAGTAGTATTGCATGGAGATGTACTTGATTCTCCTGACAGTTCATGTGAAGTATTGCCAAACAGGAAAGAACACCTAGTTTTGGGAGAGTTTTTACTGGAGATTAGTTGCACAAGCATGCATTTCACCAGCTTGACTGAATTTAACTAGTCCCTCCTCAGGACCCCAGGGATCAAACTGATACCATATGGCCCAGGGCCTCAGGCAACCCAGGACACTCATTTTCCCCAGCTTGGAGCTAATGAAGGGCCATTCTGACTGGGGTAACTCACGACTGCTGAATTAACTCTTCATTGTACAATAATAATCAGATTCATTATAGTCCTTGAATTTCTCAGGGATATAATATAATGAATACAAATTAAATGTCATGGCATATATACTTGACCCTGCAGAGTATAAAATTATAGGCAAGATACTTATGTAAGAAAAACTTTCAATGAAAGATAATTAGTGATTTAATAAAGGAAAATGGAATTGCCACATGAACCTCAAAAGAAAGAAATTAAATTGGAAAAATTAAGCTGACGAAAACAGGTGTTTGTTTAAATCTTCCCAGGACAGGACCATTGTTTTTGTTTTTTTTTAAAGATTTTATTTATTTATTTGACAGACAGAGATCACAAGTAGGCAGAGAGGCAGGCAGAGAGAGAGAGAAGAGGAAGCAGGCTCCCCGCTGCCCAGAGAGCCCAATGTGGGGCTCGATCCCAGGACCCTGGGATCATGACCTGAGTTGAAGGCAGAGGCTTTAACCCACTGAGCCACCCAGGCGCCCCAGGACCATTGCTTTTGAAATAACCTTTTCTTTGTAGTTCAAATGGGCGTTTTCATGCAGAGCCCAGCCAGCTAAACACAGCTCAAGTAGACGCCTGATGCAGATATATTAATTAACCTCCTTCTTTAGATTTTTTTTTTCCTCATTTGGAATCATTGAGAATGAATTTAAATCCCTTACTTATATGAAGTTGGGAAGTATAAATTGTGGGTTTTATGACTTTGTATATCAAGCCATGAGGGATAGCCATGCAAACTAAAGTTGTCAGGAAGAAAGAGCTATGAAATGTAGAACCAGAGTTAAATTCAAACCTTTGATTCTACTCCTACTTGAAGTTCATTCATCCTCTTGTACTGACTATTGTTCAGTTTCTCTTTTGATCTGAGTTATATCAAATTATCTTTCTGTTCACTGTTACCAAACAAATCCTTCCTGAAAGAACTATAAGTTGAAAATTTCAAAGAGAAAATGACATTTAATTGAAGTTTTAGAAGATAAGCATCACCAATATTTGTTAAATATGTTCTATGTTTCAGATATATGCTATATGCTGGGAACCCTTAGATAAAATATGAATGATATTCTCAAAGAGCTGACAGTAAAGTGGAAGTTAACATGTAAACAGATTAGCATAATTTAGCATGCTTAGCACTATAAAGAATTATAGTCAGGATGTTGAGACGTGAGTCTGAATCTGCTGATAGAAAAGAGAACAAATATATTCTAGGCATGAAGAATCCAAAGTGACTTAGATTTGACTTTAAAAATTGTAATAGAAGTGTTGGGAGTAGTTGGGATCACTCAGAGAAAACAAATTAAAAAATAATAATAATAATATGGGACCTAGGAAAACACTATTATAGAATGAGTTTTAGAAAAATAAAAGAAAACATATTTCAATATCAAGAAGGAAAATGCAAGTCAAATATTTTCTATAAAGATTTCATTGTTAGACTGAATTAATGCTTTAAAATAATGATTTGTTTTGAATCATCCTCAGACATTAGGAATATTTTTATTTAAACTAAATCCAGTTCCTTAAGGCTGGTTTTATTCTAATGCCTTTACTATAAATATGTATGTATTTAAGAGACCCTAAAAATTTCTCCCCAGAATATTCCCCCCTACCCATAGTAATAAACCCAAATTTCCCACCTGGGGGCTACTACTAAATCTTAAGAAGTTTCTTCCTCTTCAGAATACATATTTTAATCCTTATTCCAGAAAAGCATTTTCAACTCATTTTTCTTGATAAAACCATTTTTTCCCCCAAACAAAGCATTCTTCCAGAGTCTTTTCCTGACCAAGATTTCCAAATAAAGTTTTATGCTTAGCAAAGCTCTACTTGATTTCCTTCCATAGTGTTTGGTGTTGCCCTTTCAATAAGGAGTGAAGCCCTACTGTTCAGCCCAGGTCATTTCAAGAGTGACCATGCCAAGTAACCACTGATGAAACCCTCCTCAGAGTCCCAGTGACTGGAAACCTGAATAAATTCTACTCCTGACAAACTAATGCAGTGAAGCACCACAGAAGCTTTTCTTTTTCTGTCTTAAGTGTCCTCAGCATAATCTTTGGCTTGATTTGTTTTACTACTCAGGAGTCTAATGGATAAGGCAGGAGCATGTGACAAAACTCTCTATATGCAATTATTTGTCTATTGTTCATTCTTGTCATTTGAATATGAGCATTATCTTTTATTCAATGTGACTCCAGGTGTTGCCTATCTTCTCCCATGTACAAACCTTATGATACCAACCACACTAAATACATGAAGCTCTGCAGAACTTAACCAAGAACAATTTAGAATTTCAGTAGCCATTCTGGGGAACTTGGTGTCTGAATAAACTTAGTATACAATAACCCTTTGTGTGGTAGCTTAGAATAAAAGGATTCAGAGTATTCAATGGTCAGCTTTTTTGATTCATACGAAGGGGCCTCAAAAATACATGAAAACTTGGGGGTGCCTGGGTGACTCAGTGGGTTAAAGCCTCTGCCTTCGGCTCAGGTCATGATCCCAGGGTCCTGGGATCAAGTCCCACATCGGGCTCTCTGCTCAGCAGGGAGCCTGCTTCCCTTTCTCTCTCTCTGCCTGCCTCTCTGCCCACTTACGATCTCTGTCTGTCAAATAAATAAATAAAATCTTAAAAAAAATACATGAAAACTCTAAAATTATTTCCGTTAAGACTTTCTTAGAACAAGCTAGTAAAATACGAAATTAATCTCCTCTCTTTCTCACCAGCCAACTGTAAAGTGACCTTCCTTCTGGATGCTTGTACTTTGATTTCCTCTTTGCTCTTGCTCTGCTGTTTTACCTTTTCCTTGGCCACCCTTTCTAAACACTACCGTCTCATTAAGTGATGTCCTCTCCTAGTGTCTATCTTGGGTAGAGAAAATAACTAGTCTCATTAGTTCTAGAGTTTAGAAACGTGGTGAAGATCTAATTTACAAAAGCTAGCCAAGAACTTTTCAAACCCTCATAAGAAAAAACAAAGATTTACTAGAAAATTTAGGATTGCTCTAAGAAATCAGAGCTCATAATTCTATCCCTATGAATTAGTTTATATCCTTATGAGACATAGAATTGATAAAACTTAGTTAGAAAAATCAAGATGAATTGATTAGTTAAATAAATCCAAATATATGCTTTGACAGTTGAACTTGGATGGATATGAAAGGAGTGTAAAATAGGACAAATCCTCTTAGCAGCTATCCTTAGTTATTTTCTGTTAAAATTGCACATCTGAATTTTGAACAGGCAAACAGAAAGGATAAATTCCTTCTTGATTTCAGAATCACTCTCTTCTTTGAATATTCCGGTCTTAATAAGCATGAAGATATCATCACCTCATCCACTTCTGTTATTTCTTTTAATGATTTATTTATTTATTTATTTATCTGAGAGAAATAGTGTGTGGAAGCAGAGGGAGGGGCAAACAGAGAGAATCTAAACCAGACTCCCTGCTCACTGTGGAGCCTGATGCAAGGAGGGATCCCACAACCCTGAGACCAAGACCTGATAGGAAATGAAGAGCTGGCCGCTTAATGACTCAGCCACCCAGGCATCCCTACTTTTGTTATTGTTATTGTTGTTACTGAATGGCCCACTGGGTGAGCAATCCTCTATTGCTCAGTGAGTAGGAAATGTATTCAAGGCAGTGGACTTTAACCTTATGATCTAAAATTATGTTGATCCAGTAAGAACTCAAGTGCATAGACCAGAATTAAGTTTGAATCCTTAAACTTCTTTTAGTCTGGCTAACATCCAGAGAATATACCAGCCCAGCATACCTGGGATTTTTAAAGAAGCCTGAAAACCAGGAAAGGTCAGGTTAGAATCTTGAATATTCAAAAGGAGTCTGTGTAGAATCCTTGCCACCCCACTTTGTCCATCTCAGTATTTAAGAAGTAGCTGAGAGGAGATGATCCCTGTCTGGGAACAATTGCATTTTAATGACCAAACTTCTTTATTAAGGTGTGTGGACCAAGAGAAGGTATGGTAAGTAGAGTTAGACTATCAACTGATTGAGTCACATCTGCCGTAAAAGTCAGATTGACAAACTGGAATGGATCTAGTGAGCTGACACATGATACATGTTAATAATTGCAGTGGCTCTATGGCTGAAATTAACTGATCCCAAAACAACAACAAGAAAATAACAACAACAACAACAAAAAAAAAAAAAAAAGGAAAAAATCAATACCAGAAATGCCAGAGATAGCTCCAATGCTTGTCAATAGCCAGATGTGGTCAATCTGATAGAAATGGGCAGAATGCCACATTCCCTGTGACGTTGCTTCCCTTATCTTCCAGCTTCTGGTGGGATCACAGATTTGGCAGGCAATCATACCCTCTACATCAGAAACAGGGTTTTTTGTTTGTTTGTTTGTTTAGTGCCTAGTCTATGATTGTGGGCATATTGCCATGGCCAACGTGGTGAATCCATGTGGTGATCTGATAGTTCAGATAGTGTGAGCTCTATCAAGATCTTTGTGCCAGTTGGTCACATCAGGGAACCGGTGCTTTCTGTGGGTATCTGTATGAGTTTCCCTGACAGTTCAATCAGCAACCACAATTTGGTTGCACAATTAATATCTCCAAAGGCTTGTGTTCCTAATCTACAGTCCCACAATTTGAGTTCCATCCACTGAGGGGAGCAAGTATGTCCATGTTCAGTTCATGAATTTAATCCAACTCACATTTCTTCTCAAATTATAGGTGCAGAATTTTTCTAGACAGGAGATGTTAAATACTAAATATTATGTTTGCCTGGAGATATATACAATTCAATATTTTCTAGGGAGACCATAGTTGATATTCTACCTCCAAAATTCTTACCATGAATATTCAAATTCAAATATTTGTCAAAATATTCATATTTTACTTTATTTTATTTTTTAAAGATTTTATTTATTTATTTGACAGATAGAGATCACAAGTAGGCAGAGAGGCAGGCAGAGAGAGAGAGAGGGAAGCAGGCTCCTTGCTGAGCAGAGAGCCCGATGCAGGACCCTGGGATCATAACCTGAGCCAAAGGCAGAGAGGCTTTAACCCACTGAGCCACGCAGGCAGCCCAAAGTATTCATATTAAAACAAACAAACAAAAAAACAAAGCCTTTCTCAGTATTAAAAGGTAATGGTTGTCAATTAGGTATCCATTGTGGTAGGAGTTCTAAGTTTACTTATTAGGCATCATTAATTTACCTACTAACGAGGTTCATGGTTCTGTGTCCCTGAAAGTCATGGCCTGAGCTGTCTTCACTTCACAAGTGCCTAAGTTAGTAATTAGGAATGAGAAAGAAAAAAAAAATCCCACTTTGTGGGGGATGAAATTCTAAAAGCCCTATGAATGTTAAGTTAATTATGTAAATTGTCACTTCAAAAGATTGTAGCTTCAAAAAGTAAAAAATGAAAGCCAATATATTGTTTTAAGGAAGAATCCATCTAACAGAAATGATAATTTCTTTATAAAAATAAAGATGTATTTTCTTTCACTGACAAGTTTTTTAGAATCCTTGAATAAACAAGATAAGGGAATAGAATTAAGTTGATTTTAAACAAGATAAGGGAATAGAATGAGGTTGATTTTGTGAGGGTTCAATGGGATAAATGTTGATTATACAACTGAGTAAAAATTCAGTACAGCTCAAATATACAAATTAGGAGTTTTTCAAAAGTTTAATCAGAGATATCTGTGTATGAAGTTTAAGTGAAAAGAATCCAAAGCTGTGAGAAAAAGGCCTTGGGCATTTTCTCTGACTATGTTTCTGCTTCATAGATATTTAGGTTGTATACTTACAATAGAAGTTTTGTATACATATAATTTATTGTCATACAACAGGATTATTCAGGCGTATCTGATATAGAAAACTATATAATTTTAATAATTACATGTAATTTGGCCAATTTTGTTTTCTATCATTAGTATTGTATGTTCATTAATAACATATTTAAATTTCATCTTTTTTATTTCATAGATCTCATATTTATCAAAGAGAAAAAAGTCTCAATGTTTTATATAATTGTATTCCCAAATGAATGCAATTCACTTTCTCAAAATAATTGCCACCAGAACTGTTATTCACTATATTTATATTGTTTGTGTAAAATTGTTCTCCCATTCTTCATGGACCACTAGAGGTTTCATACATTATTTTGAAAACCAAAAGAATAAAATCAAGTTGGAGTATATGAGGCTGTTTTTAGTCACTATATGCTATTTTACCATATCCATCTCTACACATCAGATCCAAGTCAGATAGACAAAATGAGAGCAATCATCAACTGAGACATTTTGAATTCTTTCATGGGGTCACCTTTTAAATAAAACCTATTAGTATTCTGTGAATAGATAGAGCACTGTGCATTCAGAATAGAAGACATGCAAAAGGGACTGAATTCTCAAAGGAGAAGGGTTATCTGCACACATTCATCATCAAAATAGCCAGCTAACAGAAAATAGGGCTGCAAACACCACATGTAACCCTGGACAGCTGTAACTCTGAGTGGGTCCTACGAGGAATGGGATCCACACAGCCATCTGTTCCCAGATATTCCTGACATTCTAGAATCGATTTGCTACTATCACAAGTCAATTAAGGACATTCATTTTTAACAAGGCATACAAAAATAAGAAGCAAAATAACATTGAACTGCCAACTTTTTGCTTTGATGGCTCATCCTGGGAATAGGAATGAATGAAAAAAGGGAACTGTGAATAGTATACTTATTGTTTTCTTTTGTAAAGTTACATGAACAACCCCAACATTTCATAAATGACTTCTCTCTCAAAAAAAAAGGATCCTGACATAGGTATTTGGAAAAAAACAAAGGGCACCAAGGGCTACTGCTCCATTATCACAGCTGATTGAACATCGGAAATATTGATATATATCAAATCTATATTAACAGTGGCCATTAAGGACATCATTCTCTTATTTTCCATAAAGCTGTGTTTATAATTAAAATAAATTTGGGACACATATGTATGCTTTGCTACTTTCATCTGGTGATCTCAAAATGCTTGCAATGTGTTAACATTTTTAAAGGACTGAACATCTGAATTCACATAAAAGGATCATTGTGCTAAGAAAGATCTGTTTAAAGATTAGACATCTTCATCAGCATGTTAACTATAGCAGTATACTCAAGGTGATGAAATAATCCTTACTACAGAACAAGCCAGATTTCATAGCTTATACTTTAAACACCCATTCATGGAACGTGTGTGTTCTTGCCTTAAGAGAAAGGCAACAATATTTTAGCATATGAAAGTGCAAATAGTCACTTTTTAAAAAAGATTTGTATTTATTTATTTGAAAGAGAGAGAAAGAGCACAAGCAGGTGAGCGGCAGGCAGAGGAGAAGGAGAAGCAGTCTCCCTGGGGAGTCAGGAGCAAGATGTAGGACCCTGGTATTATGACCTGAGCCTGAGGTAGATGCTTAACTGACAGAGCCACCCAGGCACCCTGTCACTTATCTTTTTATACTAGGTAATATCATAGGTCATTGACCACTGAAATGACATTAGTAATGGCAGCAGTATGCTTAGATAGGTAACACATTCTTTTAAGGATGATCTAGGAATGGCATTTCCACATACACCCCAATTCTCTAGCATTTTATCTGCATCACATAACAGCATGTGGCTAGTAATTTTAAATAAGTTGCAAGTTGTAGAATATCCCTCACATATATAACCACATTTAATTTTTACAATGATCTTATAAGGTAAACTTGAGGCAAAGTGTGGAACAATCAGGGAGGTATGAAATATAGACAGTAGGTGCTGTTGTTATTAGATAATAAATGCTGTTATTGTCTACATTTAAAAATGAAGTAACTAGTGGATATTTTTTTAGCTCAATTCATTTTTGATAAGTTGAAGATATAGGATTTTAGATGCACATGTTGGAGCAACAATGTTATGAGTGAGACTGCCAAACTTTAGCAGCTGATGTCTCAGGATTTTAAAATATTCATTTTCACCTTAGAAAATGTGAATAGAGTGAGGCTTGGCAGAGACAGCACAACTCCTTGGAAAAATCAGCTGAGTAATTTTCTTGAAGAAGAATGTCTACATATTAAGAAATGCAACAGCGTTCAGTTAAGTAATAAAACATTTTGTTGAGTTAGGCAAGGAGAATAATGTGTATACTTTTGTGTAAGAGTTGGTGAACACAGATGGGAATATACAAAATAAGAGGCAAAAGGATTCAAAAGTCATTATAGAGTCTCAAAAAATGGTTAAAATATATAATTCTCCCAACTAATATCTACATTAGTTTTTTTTTTCTACTTTTTTCTACCTTAGGAATAAATGGACACAAGGAAAGTGGTTGCTAATTTTAGATTTCTAATGCAGTGACTCTTAATCTCACAAAACAAACTGAGGATTGATGGGGGGAAGGGGGTTGGGAGAGGGGGGGTGGGGTTATGGATATTGGGGAGGGTATGTGCTATGGTGAGTGCTGTGAAGTGTGTAAACCTGGCGATTCGCAGACCTGTACCCCTGGGGATAAAAATATATGTTTATAAAAAAATAAAATTAAAAAAAAATAGATTTCTAATGCAAAAATATCAGTACAATTAAGATGTTCCTGAAGCTCCAGAAAGTTTAGCTCTATCAGTATCATAACAAATTATTAACTGCCATTTCCTAAGAACTCTGCCATTCTTAATCCTGGGATGTTTGCCACTAATTAACAATTAAAACTGTTTGTGAAAATTCAAGCAATAATGTGGTATATATGTACTTCCAAGAATAACATACAATTTTCACATATCAATCAGTCCAAGTCTTTGATTCTGGGAAATATAGAAATGCTTTTATGGGACACCTGGGTGCTTCAGTTGGTTAAGTGTGCAACTCTTGATTTCAGCTCAGGTCCTCTCAAAAGAAAAAAAAAAAAAGGAAAAAAAAAAAAGCTTCTATATTTCTAAGCGGTACCTGGAAATGGAAGGGACAATGTTCTCATACTGCCCTGGGGAGACAGTGGCAATTGGGGAGCTCTCAGAGGCTAAAAAGGACACGACAACTCCTCCCATGCAGCCTTTCTTGTTTTCTGAATGTAATTTCCTTTGGAACCTGCCAAGGATGATTCTCTCCTGAGGGAAATACATTGACTTTAAGAGACTGGGACGGGGCAACTATGGGTTTATTATTAGATGTGCTTTTCAGAAGTGGAGTTTTTAAAAGTTTCAGAAAGTGGTGTTTAAATTACTATCTAGCTGCAGGGCACCTGTAGTTTATGTGCTAACCACGTATGTATGCTTTCTGAAGCTATTTAATCTGCATTTCACTTTTTTTTTAAGGCAATCACCATAGCAACTGACATCAAAAAAGTTTTATGCTGACTTTGACACAAAGTATTTGACAGACAATTCCATATATATACTAGGTAGCCTGTGTAAGCTACAAATGACTGGTTTCAGGAAAGTGAGAGTTAACCCATTATTTTAGTCATTTACTTTTTATCACCTTAGGCAAATAATGAAGGTAGTGAAGAATAAGCAAAGTAAAAACCACCGAATGTTAGCCAAAACACTGCTTTCAGCTGAGACGGAGGCCCTTCCTTAAGGTAGCCTTAACAATTTTAAAAGAGAGTCTAATTTAAGAGATTGAATACTTTTCAGTCATAAAGTATTCTCTGTAAAGAAAATAATTACTTTCCCCATCCACATCCAAAATTCACAGGAATTCTGGAGACTATTCTTTTTCAGAAGTATAATTATGCTATGTCCATCAGAAAAAAATTTTCATCTCAGATCAGTAATACACACACACAATTTAAAAATACTTGGTGTAATTTTATCAATAATCAAAAATTCTTAGCATGTTGTATTTTGATAATATAGAATACAGGATATTTTTCTGCTTTTAACAATTAATAGAAACCATGTTTTGCTATGAAATTTGCTTTAAACACAAACATAGCATGTTAAACATGTTTAACTATAACATTTGTTTTCAAAAAGGATTTCCTATCTTTTGAAGCTTTACGGAAATACTCTTTTAATTTTCATCTTGAAAGTATGCTTGGGACTCCTCAGTGGCTCAGTGGGTTAAGCCTCTGCCTTCTGCTTAGGTCATGATCTCAGAGTCTTGGGATTGAGCCCCATGTCGGGCTCTCTGCTCAGGGGGTATCCTGCTTCCCTCTGCCTGCCTGCCTCTCTGCCTACTTCCGATCAATCTCTCTGTCAAATAAATAAATAGAATCTTAAAAAAAAAAAGTATGCTTTAATGATGGATTTTCCTTCTTAAATCCTACTTACTTGAATTTGTTACTGAAAATATTTCCAGTCATTCCATTTGTAAAATTATAACATCTAGGTTATAGTTAATGAATAACCAAAATGATAATTTACTTTTCATATTCAATTAGGTTAATTATTCAATATTTATTGACTACATTTTAGTATATGTACATGACTCTTCTAGGTAATACAGAGATAACTTTAAAAGATTCTTTATAGGATCCCTGCCTTTAAAATGTTATATTATAGGGGCAACTGGGTGGCTCAGCTGTTAAGTGTCTGCCTTCGGCTCAGGTCATGATCCCAGGGTTCTGGGATTGAGCCCCACTTCGGGCTCCCTGCTCAGTGGGAAGCCTGCTTCTCCTTCTCCCACTCCCCTTACTTGTATCCCCACTCTCACTGTCTCTCTCTCTCTGTCAAATAAAATTTTTTTAAAAAGTTTATATTATAAGATACAATAATCTATAAAACAGCTAAATTGTACAATTCACACAAGAAGAAATAACCTAATCATATTAGAATCTACTTTGTGTGATCCCCAAAGAAACCTGTTACAACTTGTCTTTATCTGTATAAGTGAAACGAAATAATCTCATTTATATTATTGTCCCAGAATCAAAGATATCTAAATACATCTACATGAAATCACATTTTAAATTCACATATATGCAGGGTCTTTGAGGACTAAAATTTAGTTTTGGCTTAATTTCCTCTGTGCTAGAGCACCACTTTTATTCCCCTCTGAAGTCCACATGGATTCTACCAGTATAAAAGACTTCATCTAAAAAAAAAAAAAAAAAGACTTCATCTAAAGACTTCTCCCCAGTAAACTTCATCTAAAATCCATTTCACGCATGTAACACCTGCTTTTACTTGTCTGGTTGCACACTTGGCCTGGAGTTACAACCTCTCCTAAAACTCCAGATTTGGTTTCTTTTAGACTTGTGAATCTTTGCCTTATATCAACCAACTGCCTTACTTGATTTCCTGACTAATTTCATTTTGGTTCTTGTGATCTGAACATTGTTTTGTGGGTTCTTTTTACATGTTTATTTATTTATTTGTTTGTGTATATGTCATTCCATTTCTACAGTCTGTTGTTTCTCCTGATCCTAAATTATAGCCACCATGCTTCAACTCATTTCTTAAGGGCATGATGTTTCCTCCCCATTGTTACTCTTGGCCCTGTTTGGCCCACTGTTACGCTGATAGAGATCTTTCTCTCTCACTTTCATTTAGCCCTTTCGGGAGTAAGAAGTCTTCCTCTATGATCCAGTGACCCTTCATTGAAGAGAAAATTAATAGACTCATAAAATTTATGTACATTTTTTCCATGCATAAACATTTACACATTTCTTTTGGGAAGAGTTTCATAGCTTTTATCAGTTTCCTTGCGGAAACTTGAGGCTGCTGACACTCTAAAAGTTTAAGGGTCATTGTTCTTATTTCTTAACTATATATTCATTTATTCATTTTATTCCATATTTAAGTAGATACTACATCTTCTACTGGCTTCATTTCCTTTTTTCTTCTCTCTTCCTGGGTATTGCATTAAACTCAGTTTTTGACCCTATACTGTGTTGGAGGACCTTCATTTCACAGCTTTGGCTACATGTGAACCAAAGAAGACCTCAACATTTTTGGCATAGAGCTCAAATATCACCATTTACTTAAAATGCATCCTCATCAAATTCAAATTAACTAAGTTCTTACTTACTATCTTTTCTCTAAAATTAGATTCTTCATTTAGTCTGTCAGTGACACTATAATTCTTTTGATCCACTAGGCACAAAGCTTTGGAAATATGTCTTCCTTATCCTTTTTTCTCAATTCTCAGGTGGAACCAACCTCCAACTCTATTGCATCGTACAATATAAACCTTCCACTGTCACCCTCCATTTATCTCAGGCCACAATTATTAGACGCTTGCTTAACATTTTCCTACTCTACAACCCATCTCTCAACACTGTTACCAGAATGAACTTTTTAAAACATATATCATCATTTACTTTCCATTTTCAGAAACCTTCTCCTCGATGCTAATTGTTCTGATGCTAAATCTCACATTCTGAAGTCTATGATTAAAAGGCTCCACAATTTGGTTCAAACTAATTTTTCCAAAAGTTACTTTCCTAGTGTTTCACAACTTCTTTATCAACTGTCTTTTATAAAATCAAACAAAAGCTGTTCTACAATATACACATGTAATACTCCTATATTAATATTGTGATGCCATTCTCAGGGGTTAGGAGAGGGGGATGGGGTTATGGACATTGGGGAGGGTATGTGCTGGGGTGAGTGCTGTGAAGTGTGTAAACCTGGCAATTCACAGGCCTGTACCCCTAGGGATAAAAATATATTATATGTTTATAAATAATAAAAATAAAAAATAAATTAAAAAAAAATGCCATTCTCATCTTTATCAAATTAGGTGCATTATTTCAAAAGTCATTTTCAAGTTCAGTCCAAGAAGTGTGCCCTGATTTTTCAACATGTTCATGGTATTAATTCTTTAAAATTACATTAAAAATAAAACCAGACTATTTTCTTTGCAAGGTATTTTAAGACATTTGAAAGGCATAGAATATTAGAATTATCTTACCCTTTTCTGAATATTCCTCACTAGCATGTGAGGCTCTTAACTGTAAAGATTATGCTTTTACCATATGTTCACTAACCCAGAGATTTCTTAGTTATGGAATTTCATAAATACAGAATAATTTATTTATGAAATAATTATTTATGATAATGAATAATGTTTTATTCATTATTCAATGCAACTATAGTCAGTGCAATGATATTCAAAGCAAGTATGTCCTTTGCAATATTTGCTACATACTTATACTAAAAATCTATCTCTTTTTTATATGAATTCAAATTTTACTTTGTGCCTGTATTTGTATTTATTAAATCTGGTGTCTTTAGTTTACAAGATTGGTTTTCTTTTTAAGGGGTAACCACTCATATAGAAATTAAAACTAACATTAATGATGTGAAAGAAGAACATTAGATTCAGCATTTTCTTCCTTTCACATTTAGAATATAATAAAATATATTGTGAAAAAATTAGAAATATCTGGAATTTTGTGCCCCAAAATTTAAAGTTTTGTTTTTTTTTAATTTATTTGAGAGAGACAGAGAGAGAGAGAGAACATGAGCTATGGGGTGAGGCAGAGGGAGAAATAGGCTCCCCACTGAGCAGGACTAGTCTTTAATCCCAGGGCCCTGGGATCAAGGACTAGTCCTTGATCCCAGGGCCCTGAGATCATGACCTGAAAGCAGACAGTTAACCAACTGAGTCAATCAGATGCCCCATGCCTTAAGGTTTAAATCCAACTATCTTCCTGTTATTGCAACATACTACAGCTCCCCAAGAGAGTCAATGGGTTATTTTTCTTTTTTCTTAAACACTACTTATTTGTTTTTTCAATCTTCAATGTATTATAGAAGCTTGATATGGACTGAGCATTTTTTTAGGTGCTAGTGATAGAGCAGCATATAAGACCAACAAAGTATCTGCTTTAAATGGCAAATATGGTAATTTAAAAATAAAATAAAATAAGAAAGCAATAAGTGTTATGAGAAAAACAAGCGTTTAGAAGGATAAGAGTTGTATGAGTAGGGAAATTTTGTGGAGGAGGCCTCAAACTCAGAAGTTTGAGTAGAAAAGAGCCATCCAGAGATGGCTGAAGTAAAACCCTAATGGAAGAACAAGGTTGGCATGGCAGGCAAGGAATGTGACTGGACTGGACTGTACAGAGCTGGAGAAATGGTTATAGATGAGGAGAGACAGGTGAGTAGAAGACAGCTCATACAGTGTCTTATTGTTCATGTTAAATATATTGGGTTCAATATTAAATATTTTAAATACGTGTTTAAAAAGTATTGCTCTGCAAGTGCCTGGGAGGCTCAGTTGATTAAGCGTCCAACTCTTGATTTTGGCTCAGATCATGATCTCAGGGTCGTAAGATCAAGTCTCACATTGGTCTCCACACTAAGCATGGAGACTGCTTAAGATTCTCTGTTTCCTTCTCCCTCTGCCTCTCCCCCTATCCACACTCTCAAAACAAAACAAAACAAAACAAACAAAAAAAGAGAGAAAGAAAGAAGACAATATTGTTTTGAAATCATGTGGAAAATTAATTTCTGAGGGAGAGGGACAAGAGCAAAACAAGAACAGCCAGTCAGATGGCTCTTCTAAAAGCCCAGTGAAGACATACCACACTGGTGGTGTCTACTGGGTGATGAGAAGTGGAGATGGTGACTCATATGAATCCAGGACTCATTTTGAGGTCATAACTAACAAATTTTATTACCAGAATACTGAAGGCACGAGGGCGATGCAAGATAATTTTTAAGTTTTCATCTGGGTATCTGGATAACTAGGAAAATAGAGAAAGGAGCATCATTAGAAGGACCAAAATGATTCACAAATTCAGGCTCAGGGTAGAATACACATTTTTTTGGCTAGAAGATCTACGCACACTCTCATTGTACTAGGGCAAGGGGACTGAGACCTTACTCATGATTATGAACTTTTTTCATGTGTTTCAGAGAGTACATCATGGTTGACAACCCCCACACAGGTGTAATAGCATATGTATTATCAGGAAGAGAGGAAATGTTTTAGAGACATTAACTTCAATTTAATAGACATGGCAATATTTAGAATTCTCAAAACTAGAAGCCAGTCTTATCACTCATCTTTAGAGTAAGTTCCTTATACCCTTTATGACAAGTGCCAGTAGATGCTAATTAATCACCTGTAGTTCAGTGCCCAGGCTCATCTTTGTGTATACTGCATCATATTAACTGAGCTCCCATTATTTTCTCTAATAATCCTTAACTATTTCTGTATTCCACACTCTTCCACTCTAAACTCTGAATTGTCTTTGGAACCAAAACACTGGCTAAAACATTTTTATATTAAGAGGTTTTCCCAACACATTATTTAGTGGATAAGACATATTCACAAACATATATTAAATGAAAGAGATCCATACCTTGGGGAAAGAAATCAAATTTGGAAATAATTGCGAAGACTTTTTTTTTTCCCCCAGATCAGTGTATAATGAGTAAGCCCATAATACGAAAGATAGCTTTTGGGTCTGTATCTCATACTGTTTTCAGTATGTGAAACTCAGCAGGGACACTACATTTTGAGCATTAACCAAGTTAATCTGCAGAACAAACACCCTAGCACTCAAATCGAGGCAGCTTTTTGACCCTTCATGTCATCTTTTTCTATAAACCATACCGTTGACGTAAGGATTCTTGTTCTTCCTGATTAAGAGAGGAAGGAAATTCTGTCAGCTAAATCAATATCTTACTACTGGAAAAAAAAATTAGAAAATCGTAAATAACAGCAGCAATTTTCCATGATTGGCAAAATGCCATGGCAAAGCAACGCTGATTCTCTCCAGGTGTAGGATATTCACATTTTAACCCGGCCACCTCATTCCTATAATTTCAAGGTTTTTTGTTTGTTTGTTTTTGTTTTTGTTTTTAAGAACAAGGAGTAAGTTTATTTTAAGTCATTTTATCATTAAATACCAATGTGCACAGTTTCAGACATTTATAAATATTGTAATATATAGAAAACTGAGGTAATCTTAAAATTATTTGAGGTAATTCAACAATTATTTACAATTAACTCAACCTACATTTGTAGAAACATAATTATGTTTAAATTATCCCCAACACAAAGTAATAATTTCACAGTACGTTTCTATAACATTTTTGTCACTCAAATGGCAACTGCCTCGATAAAACCGAAGTTGATTCAATAACTTAGAAACAGCACAAACAGAACTGCCAATGCAAACTACCATTAATTCCAAACAAAACAAAACCTTTTATAAAATAACGAATATTTTCCCACTTTCACCACTGGTTGAAGAAAATATTAGAAGGTGTTTTTTTCTTCCTTTCTTTCTTTCTTTCTTTCTTTCTTTCTTTCTTTCTTTCTTTCTTTTTTTTTTTTTTTAAAGATTATTTGAGAGAGAGAGAGTGAACAAATGAAAGAGCACAAGCTAGGGAGGGTGGGGAGAGGCAGATGGAGAAGCAGACTCCCTGCTGAAGAGGAACCTGATTCGGGGCTTGATCATGATCTGAGCCTAAGGCAGATGCTTAACCAACTGAGCCACCAGACAACCAGGGAAGCAGTATTTTCTTATTTGTACTAAATGGAAATTAACTTTAAGATTTAAAAAATTGATGTTAGGACACTAGATTAGGTTGGTTTTTATAACATGTAACACTAAATATTTTGAGAAATTCTTTGTTTCACTGGAAGCCATTTCTAATTGCAAAACTTTCATTTGTACTTTGACAGTAAGTGGAGATAATTCTCTGTGATCCCAAATAGAAATTATACTTGCTTACCAGCAATTAATAGCATGTTTAGGTAGAAAGATATTCTTGGCTTTATTCCTAAGGTTTTCTTCCTACTTAAGTGTTTAACCTTTTTTGTTCTTCCCTCAAAAGAATCCCAAATATGTCTAAAATGATGCCAAAGGAAGATAATTTTATGTGGATTAGTGCTTGTTTGAAACAATATTTACCGTAGTATTCCACAGCTGTTTATTGTTTCTTTTTTTTTTTTTTTTGCTTTTTCCTTTTTTTGAAAACATATATCCAGCTAAAACAATGAAATTAAAAGGTAAGGTATAAGAAATGTAGTTGAAGTCTCAATAAAGTATCTTTTATTTTATTGACATAGAACATAAACTTTTAGTGCTGGCTCTTTAAGAAAAAGTTTCTCTTTGTAAATACGCATAACTATTGCCCAAAGATGTTTTCCCCAAATCTTTATACACATAGTAGTCCACTTAAGACCATCCCCATTACAACTTACTGAATATAATGTGCTATGACTTTATAATAGGCTACCTCTGTATATAAAATATATAGGCATGTATGTTACACATGAAGTGAAAAATATAAAAAGGAGAGATGAAAAAAAAGGGAAAGTGTCCTTCCCTACAAACCCAGACAGCAGTTCAGTGAATTAGTGAGACTGTGTAAAATGTCTAAAGAATTTCAGTTGTGGCAAATACCTTTCTGAAAAATATCTAAATTATGATAGCACTAAATTTCCATTTTAAAAATTTAGTAGCCACTCATTTTAGGGGGTTGGTGATCACCCCTTAGTCAAGTATGTGTAGTGCAGAGAATCAAATCCTAGAACATCCACATTTGAGTGTGTTTGATGAAAGATTCCAATGAAGGACCTGAATTCTTCCTCCATCTCAGAGAGAGTGGGGCAGAACAGGATGGTAAAGGAGGAGCCAGCCCCCAGGGGGCTGGTCCAATCTTAACTCTTGATGTTACAAAACACACCAAATGCTTCTCTTGCATTCTTTCTGCTGCATATTCTTTATTTCAAGCCACAGGCCTACTTGGAGGGTTATACAGCAACTGGCTAATAAATAAAATCAGAGTCTCTGAATAGTGTCATCACATTAACAGACAATTGCTGGATTTTCTCACTAGGCAAAGAGCTCTCATCTTTGGAATCCATGAGTTGGTATCATTTATGTGATACCTGAGATGTACCTTGCTCCGATGAACATCACCATGCTATTCACTACAAAAAAAAAAAAAAAAAAAATGGGTAGACTACAGAAGATATCTAGGGTCACCGCTTTCCAAAGACTCAGTTGTAACCCAACCCCACTGACTTCATCACAGCTTTCTTCCATGTACTTAACAAATTTCACTTTCCTCAGCATTGGTCTGGAGTTCAAACCACTCCACTGCGGCTGCTGACAGATCTTCAGATTCAAGACTCCAACTCCTTCTGCAGCCCCTGCAACCCAGGGCAGTTGTTTTGGGTATCAAGGGATTCACCACTGGGATATACAGAATATCTTATTACAGCTGCATAAGGATTTTGTTGGTGGTTATTCCTCTGTCTACCTGCAAATGAATGAGTAGAATTCCATAGTCACAGGGATCCAAAATCTCCCATATTTGGAAACAAACAGCTTCTAATTCAACAACAGCAATATGGCATTTATTGGTGAACTGGATGAGCCCACAGTTGATCCCTCTCACACTAGGCTCCCATTAAGGTGTATATAACCCTGAAAACCTGGGGACAAAGTAGCAGCCATAAGAACTATCTACTTCTTTAGCAAGTTTTTCAATTTCCTCTGAGGTCTTTATAATTCCAAGATTGTCTCCTAGCCAGCAAATAACAGCATCAGCTATAGGTACAGAGCCTGCCAATGCATAATACACTGGTTTATCTCTGCCAACCTTATAACTCACTGTGATCAGAAGGCCATGTTCAAGAAATGCATACTGTCTATATTACATAGTAAGAAACAGCCTGCTCCATCTTTTGTTTTGTCCATCCTGGAAGCACATTTGCCCCACCAATGCAGCAGATTGGTTCCCCAAACACCCAGATATTGGTACACCCTCCAAGGCCCCAGGTTTCATTAAGCCACAGATCTCAGAAGAACTCCAGACATTTGGAAGAGTTTTCATTGGAATTTTGAAAAATTTGCAGAGCTCTTTATCCCATTCCAGAGAATGAATGTCAAAAAGCATTATCCTACTTGCATTGTTATATCTGTGCAATGGACACCTCCACTGGCCTCTCCTGTCAAACTCCAAATAAACCATGAATCAATGGTCCCCAAAAGAGCACTATCTTCTTCAACAGCCTTTTGGACTTTTCTCAATTGCCAAGGAGCCAACAAAGTTTCACTGAACAGAAAATAAGTGCTAAGTGGAAGGCCTGTCTTGGAATTCTTTTACTAAGATTCTCAATGGTAGACCAGGTTCTTAGATCATGCCACACCGCAGCATCCTAGAGAGACTCTCCAGTTAACCTGTCTCAGACTATAGTAGTTGCCCTCTGATTACTGATACCAGTAGCCTTTAGGTTGGAAATATCAATATTGAGCTGTCCAAGTTTCTCACATGTTTTCTCTATATACTCATAGACAAACTGCAGAGTTTCCTTCTGGTCTTGTTCCACCCATCCTTCTCTTGGAAACTCTTATTTTATTTCCATTTGATGATGACTAAGTAGTTCAGCTGTTTTTTAATTGAACACCAAAAAGCGTGTTGAGCTGATACCCTGGTCCACAGCCCCCACCAAACTGCTTTTTTCTCCATGGCTATCATGAAACCAGCTTGAAGTGAGCGGTCTCTTGTGGCTTGTTTCCCAGGTGACAGTGGTGGGCGGGGGAAGGGCAGGCCTCCAGACCGGAAGACAAGGCGGCGCGCTACTACAGGATCCTCAAAATTTCAAGGTTTCTAAGGGGATGAAAAACATGTTGTTTCTATCTCTCTCTCTTTTTTTAATAGCTATGGTATTTTCTCTCTCTCTCTCTTTTTTTCTGCTATGGCATTTTAAGTTCCATGAGTAAAACTAATTACAACAATTACTACCTTTGACATGTCTACCTATATATTACCTACTCTTACTTGGGACATTGCATGGCACATATTAATCACTATTTCAAGTTTTCTTAAAAAAAAAAAGATGCCATTATATAATAAATGCAGGGACATAATTTCTGAGGGTTTTTTTTTTTTTTTGTATTTATTAACAAGTGTAATTATGACTACTCACATCAGCAAGCCACAGATCTAGTAGTGTGCTGGCAAATATTTAACCCACATTCCCAAGATAAAAAAGCCTTAATTTGCAAATTTGCTAAGTTCCGTGGTCAACTATGGATGATTCCAAACTATTCATGTGATGTTGCTGAATGGTGTATACTGGAGGAAATGAGAATAGTCGGTTTTCTTGAACAAGTATATTCTTGAAGTAGTACTATATATACAAGCTGATATGTGATAGTCGCCATTGTTTATATCACAAATCAAAAATCTTAAAAAATAACAACCTAAAATACCCTTGCAATTAAGGATTTTGCAAGCATTTTCTCCAAAACTGGATTTCATTTCTTTATTATATATTCTGCATTTGCATCTACTTACTCGTTTTTATTCTAGGATTTTGCCAGCACTGGCTTAGAACTAGATGGGCAAATACTTGGTACATGCGCCATCTCTGTTCTCCACAATACCTTTGTATGTATCATATACATAACTACAGTCCTTCCTCCTCAGACTTAAATCCATCATTCTTCTCCACACAGCACTCCAGAAAGCCATTTCCAATTAAATGTCATTTGACAAGTGGTTACAGATGCTTTGCCAATCTCACATACTCTTGTTAATACTAACAATGACTAACACTTATGGAATCCCTTGCAGAGCAGGGCTCTAAATACTTTTCGCATAATCACTCATTTAATCATCCTGCCACCATTAAATAAGTTCAATTTTTAAGTCTTCTTTTACAAGTAATAAAATCAAGAAACAGAGGTTAAGTAAATTTTGCTAGTCTTATAAATGGAAAGCCTGGAATCATAACCAGACATTTTTCCTTTTAAAATATTTTTTCTAGAGGTCTTTTAATCAGTCACTCAGATTTTGAATTCTAAGCATTGAACTGAATTTTTCCTAAAATAGTAACAGAAAAGCTAGACTGGCTGTTTCATTCATGCTCTATCTCCCTAAATGAGTTGCTCTTATATTTTTTTAGGCATAATATCAATTAAGTACTACTTTTCTAATCCTTCATTGATATTCTGTATTTCAAAGTGGCATAAATGCATGTTTTCATTCTTATTTTTTGACCTATGTTGTGTTTACTTTATTATAATTTCAATAAATATCATTATATACCTAACCAGGTGTTTATGTACAAATATATAACACATTTGAAGAAAGTGAAAAAAATTATATTTTTTAAATAAGAAAATTAGAGGTCAGTGGTGAATTGAAAAGTGTTCTACAGGTACAGTAGTTTTAGATAACACTGAATAATTTTTAGAGTATCTATTTCAATTCTTCTTTACTATTCATCATTCTGAAATTTAAGAATGTTTTAAGCATTCTTAAATGCTTAAAGTCACCTAAAACATGTTTTGAGTATAATGTATAATATGTAATATAGTATGTGTTAATGTAATACATGAGATATATAATATATATTAAGATAATATATAATAACATATTACATATATAAATATATATCTTTTTCTCTATGGATCTCTTATCCTACAACCTTGCCCTTGCATTTTTTTTTAAAGATTTTATTTATTGGGGCGCCTGGGTGGCTCAGTGGGTTAAGCCGCTGCCTTCGGCTCAGGTCATGATCCCAGGTCCTGGGTTCGAGCCCCACATCGGGCTCTCTGCTCAGCAGGGAGCCTGCTTCCTCCTCTCTCTCTGCCTGCCTCTCTGCCTACTTGTGATTTCTCTCTGTCAAATAAATAAATAAAATCTTAAAAAAAAAAAGATTTTATTTATTTATTTGAGAGACAAAGATTGTGACAGAAAGCATATGAGAGATGAGCTAGAGTATAAGCAGGGAGGAAAGGGAGAAGCAGGCTCCTCACTGAGCAGGGAGCCCAATGTGGTCTTGATCCCAGGACCCCAGGATTATGACTTGAGCAGAAGGCAGAAACTTAACCAACTGAGCCACCCAGGCACCATTGCTCTTGCATTCTTTCCCCTCTCTGGAATTTTTTTTTTCCTTCTATGGATACTATTGAAATTAGGTGTGGTATTAATAATCTGTCTTAGAAAATGATTTTTATTTTTTTTTTTGCAGTGGGCTCCATTTTTTGGTTTTTTCCTTTTGAGAAAATCATCAGGGACCTGATGGAGTTCTAAGGTATCATCTGAAAAAAGCCAGATGTCTACCCTCCAGATGTGTGTCTTATTATAGAGCTCTTGTTCCATCAATCCTTTTGTTCATCAGAAAGATTGACTCCCAACAGTTCAATATATGGAACACAACATTTTACTAAAAGACAAATGTAATTAGCTACTAGCAGAAAACTGACTTTTATCCTAGCCAGGGTATGTTAAAGAACACAAATCTGTCTTCAAGTCATAGTTAATTGTAAAATAACATATTTGCTATATCTTAATATAGTTAGAATGCTATTTCTTTGTCATCCTAATGTTTATGAGGAAAAAATCATAACATATTATTGTGTAGTAAACTTTTAAGAAATTTTAAGAAACAAAATATCTACTTTTTCTTGTTTCATTCTCTAAGTATACCTTTTCATTATTATATAGACAATGAAATTTTGATACAAGTATATTGTGATGGAATTATTCCTGCTTTTGTGTTTCTGAAAAGTTATTTATTTGCCTTCATTTAAGTATATATTAAATATTATATTTTATTATATTTTACTTTTTTTTTCAGGAAGATAATTCTAGGTACCTAAGTATTTTTGTCCTCTCAATACTTTAAATATGTTCTTTTACTATATTTAGCTTTATGGTTCTGACTAGGCATCTGCTGCTTTTCTGGTTTTTGTTCCTTTATATATAGCATTTCATTTTTAAATAGCTATTTCTAATTTTCCTTTTATTATTGGTTTAAAGCAATTTGATTATGATGTACATCAGTCTCTTTTGCTTATGGCTTATTAAGCTTTTTGGACTTGCAAGTTTATATTTTTTTCATTGTTTTAAATATTTTTAGATGATATTTATTAAAATAATTTTCCTATCCCTTCTCTTTCCTTCAAATATTACAGTTATACAGATATATGGTCCAGAACCTACTGAAACTGTATTCAATATTGTTGAGTTTTTATTTCTCTGTGTTATATTTCAAATAATTTCTACTTCTATATTTTAAAGATCATTTTTCTGTTATGCCTAATTTGATTTTTTTAACTACAAATCAATGGTTTTAAAAGTTTCAGATGCTTTCTAAAAATATATAGAATTCTGAATTGAGCTTTTTTCAAATATCTTTCATATCTCCATTTTATACACTTCAGTTTTCCTATATCTTATTGAATATCTAGAACATAATTATAACTAATTTTGATGTCTTATATATCATCTCAAATATTTATTCTATAATCAAATATTCATGTGTCAGTTTCAATAGTTTTTTTTTTCTTTTTTTTTTAAATTGTAGTTATCTACTTCTTTAGGTAAGTAGTTAATTTTTTTTTTTTTTACATGATAACATTTGGATATTTTATCCTTAGGGATAATGGATATTCTCATATTATTTTAAATGTTTTCCAGGGTTTTTTGTCTTTTTTTTTCCCCCCTTGGATGTGTTTAAGTTATTTGGAGTGACTTTGATCTTTTGAGATATTTCCATGCAGTATTTAAAGTAGGACTAGAACATTTACTCTAAGGCCAATTTTATTCATTATTGAGACAATAGCCTTTTGTATAGTCTGATGGCCTATATTTACAAGTTTTTCCACTTTGATAGAAAGAAACAGGAATTCTTGATGCTCTGTTTGAGCCATAAGCATTGTTCTTTCTACTTCTTTCAGATGTTTTTTTATTCAGCCTTGGATATTTTCCCTGCATACATGTGTGTATTTGTCACCACTCAGGTGAAGACTTGAAGGTACTCTCTGGAGAACTCCATAGTTGTTTCTTTCTCCCTCACCCAACCACTCCCTCATTCTCCTGTACTGGTCTCTTCTTTCTCATCCTCTACCATGCCATACATATTTTAACTGCTTTGTCATCTCTAAATCCCAGCTGTGTTTCCTCAAATCAGGAAGATAATCAGGCACTGCATAATGATTTACTCCCTGCACTGCAACCTGGAAATTCTCCAAGTACTCCAAGTACTAAACTAGAGCAATCATAGAATATTTCTCATTTGTTTCCCTCTCAAAATCACTGTCTTGTGTTACCTGTTGTCTAAACTGTGAAAGCAATTCTTCTATATATTTCCTTAATTTTTTAAGCTGTTGTATCAAGACTGGCCTGAATTGGAAGTACTGAAATATTTTCTGTAAAAGAGCTTCAGATGTATTTTTAAAGTTTTTATTTTAATTCCAGTTAGTTAACATACAGTGTTATATTAGTTCAGGTCAACACTTCCATATATCACCCAGTGCTCATCACAAGTGTCCTCCTTAATCCCCATCATCTATTTCAACCATTCCCCCACTCACCTCCCCTCAGGCAACAACAATTTGTTCCCTACAGTGAAGACTCTGTTTCTTGGTTTGTCTTTCTGTCTCTTCTTCCCTTTGCTCATTTGTTTTGTTTCTTAAGTTCTACATATGAGTGAAATGATTTGGTACTTGTCTTTCTCTGGTTGACTTATTTCACTTACCATTACACACTATAGCTCTATCCATGTCATTACAAATGTCAAGATTTCATTTTTTATGGCTCAGTGATATTCTATTATATGTATATACCACTTCTTTATCCATTCATCACTCCATGGACACTTGAACTGCTTCCATAATTTTGCTATAATAAATAACACTGCTATAAGCATAGTGGTATCTGTATCACTTTAAATTAGTGTTTTTGTATTCCTCGGGAAAAATGCCCAGTGGTGCAATTGCTGGATAAGAGGGTAGTTTCATTTTTAACTTTTTGAGGAACCTCCATACTGTTTTCCAGAGTGGAGGCACCAGTTTGCATGCCCACCATTTTAAGAGGGTTCTGCTTTCTCCATATGCTTGCCAACACATGTTGTTTCCTGTGTGGTTTATTTTAGCTGTTCCATCAGGTGTGAGGTGATATCTCACTGTAGTTTTGATTTGAATTTCCCTGATGATAAGTGATGATGAACATTTTTTTATGTATCTGTTGGCTATCTGGAGGTGTTCTTTGGAGAAATGTCTGTTCATGTCTTTTGCCTACCTTTATCATGCTTTTTTTTTTTTTTTTTTTTTTGGTGCTAACATGTATAAGTTCTTTATATATATTAAATGATAACCCTTTATTGGATATTTCATTTGCAAATATCTTCTCACATTCCATAGGTAGCCTTCTAGTTTCAATGATTATTCCCTTTCCTGTGCAGAAGCTTTTTTTTAATTTTGATGTAATCCCAATGGTTTAATTTTTCTTTTGTTTCCCTTGTCTCAGAGGACATTTCTAGAAAATAGTTGCTATGGCTATTGTCAGAGAAAGTACTGTCTGTGCTCTCTTTTAGGAATTTTATGGTTCCAAGTCCCAGATTTAGGTCTTCAATACATCTTTAATTTATTTTTGTGTATGGTGTAATAAAGAGGCCCACTTTCATTCTTTTGCATGTGGCTTATATATAGCTGTAGCTTCATTTCTGTATTTTCTATTCTCTTCTATTAATCTGTGTGTCTATTTTTGTGCCAGTACCATACTGTTTTAATTACTACAGCTTTGTAATATCACTTGAATTCCAGAATTCTTATGCCTCCAGCTTTGTTTTCATTTTTCAGGGGTGCTTTAGTTATCTATAGTCTTTTGGGGTTCTATGCAAATTTTAGGATTGATGTTCTAATTCTGTGAAAAATGTTATTTTGATAGGGATTGCATTAAATATGTAGATATTGTTTTGAGTGGTATAGACAGTTTAAAAATATTTGTCCTTCCAATCCATGCACATGGAATGCCTTTCCATTCGTTTCTGTCATCTTCAATATTTTCCATCTGTGTTTTATAGTTTTCAGAGTACAGGTCTTTCACTTCTATAGTTAGGATTTTTCCTAGCCATCTTATTATTTTTGGTACAATTGTAAATGGAATTGTTTTCTTAATTTCTACTTCTGATGACTCAATTTTGATGTATAGAAATGCAAGAGATATCTGTACATCGATTATATATCCTGCAACATTACTGAATTAATTCATCTGTTCTAGTAGTTTTTGGTGGAGTCTTTCAAATTTTCTGTATAGAGTATCATACCATCTGTGAATAGTGATAGTTTTATTTGCTTCTTCCTTACTAATTTAAATAACTTTTATTTCTTTTTGTCATCTAATTGCTGTGGCTAGGACTTGCGGTAGTATAGTGAATAAAATCAGTGAGAGTAAACATCCTTGTCTTGTTTTTGATCTAAGGGAAAAGCTCTTTCCTTTTTTTAAGATTTATTTATTTGTCAGAGAGAAAGGGAGAGAGAGAGCATGAACAGGGGGAGCAGCAGGCAGAGGGAGAAGCATGCTCCCCACTGATCAAGGAGCCCAATATGGGACTCAGTCCCAGAACCCTGATATCATCAGCTGAACCACCCAGGCATCCGAGAAAAGCTCTCAGTTTTTTTCCCAATAAGGATGACATTCACTGTGGGTTATCCATATGTAACCTTTCTTATGTTGAGGTATGTTCCCTCTAAATCTACTTTGTTGAGGGTTTTAATTATGAATGCACATTGAATTTTGTCAAATACTTTTTCTGCATCTACTGAAATGATTATATAGGTCTTATCTTTTCTCCTATTGCTGTGATATTTTAGGGTGATTGATTTGTAAATTTTGAACCTCCCTTATATTTAGGGAATAAATCCCACTTGATCATGCTGAATGATTTTTTTCATCTGTTGTACACATTGCTAGTATTTTGTTGAGGATTTTGGCATCTGTGTTCATCAGAGATATTGGCTTGTAGTTCCTTTTTCTAGGAGTGTCTTTATTTGGTTTTGGTATCAGAGTAATTCTAGCTTCATAAGATGAATTTAGAGTTTTCTACTTTTTGGAATAGTTTGTGAAGAATAGGTATTAACTCTTTAAATGTTTGGTAGAATTTGCTTGTGAAGCCATCTGACACTGGATTTTTTTGGTTGGGATTTTTTTATTACAAGTTCAGTAACTCTGCCAGTAATTGGTCTGTTAAAATTTTCTATTTCTTCCTATTTCAGTTTTGATGGGTTATATTTTGTAGGAAATTATCCTTTTACACTAGGTTGTCCAATTTGTTACCCACATAGTTTTTCATAATATTCTCTTATGATTGCTTGTATTTGTGTGGTTTCAGTTGTCATTTCTTCCCTTTCATTTGCAATTATATTTATTTTTGTCCTTTCTCTTTTTTCTTCTAAATCTGGCTAGAGGTTTATCAGCCATGTACATTTTTTCAAAGAACAAACTCCTGGTTCCGTTGATCTGTTGTATTGTTTCTTTTTCCCTTTATCATTTATTACTGCACTAATCTTTATTATTTTCTTTTGCTGTTTTAGGTTTGTTTTTTGTTTATTCTTCTAGTTCCATTAAGTGTAAGGTTAGGTTTTTATTTGAGATTTTTCTTGCTTCTTGAGGTAGGCACATATTGCTATAAAATTCCCTCTTAGGAACACTTTCACTGCATCCCAAATCTTTTAAACCATTGTTTTCATTTGTTTCCATGTGTTTTTTTTTTTTAATTTTTTCTTTTATTTCCTGGTGTACCCACTCATTATTATTAGCATGATATTTAACCTCCATATATTTGTAGTCTTTCCAGATTTCTCCTTGTGGTGACCTCAACTTCTAGTTTCATAGCATTGTGGTCAGAAAATATGCATGGTATAACCTCAGTCATTTTTAATTTATTGTGATTCATTTTGTAAGCTAATATAAGATCTATTTTGGAGACTGTTCCATGTGCAATTAAAAAGAATGTGTATTCTGCTGCTTTAGGATTGAATGTTCTGACTATATCTGTTAAATACATCTGGTCCAGAATGTCATTCAAAGGCTTTGTTTCCTTGTTGATTTTATGTTTAGACAATCTGTGCATTGACGTAAGTGTGATGTTGAAGTTCCCTACTCTTTATTGCATTATTATTGATAAGTTATTTTATGTTTGTTGTTAACTGTTCTATGTATTTGGGTGCCCCCATTTTGGGTGTACAAATATTGAAAATTTATTATATCTTCTTGTTGGAATGTCTCCTTTATTATTCTATAGTGTCTTTTTTTGTCTCTTGTGACAGTCTTTGTTTTAAAGCCTATATTTTCCAATATACATGTCTCTACTTCAATTTTCTTTTGACATCCAATTGCATGATTGATATTCCCCAATCCTCTCACACTTTCATTCCACAAGTATCTTTAAGTGTAAAATAAATCTCTTATAGTTACCATATAGATGGATCTTGATTTTTTGGTCCATTCTGTTATCCTGTCTTTTGACTGAAGCATTTCATCCATTTACATTTAAAGTAATTATTGATAGATATGTATTTATCATCATTTTATTATTTGCTTTGTCATTGTTTCTGAAGATTTTCCCTGATTTCTCTTGTCTTTCTCTCTTTCTAGGTTGCTTATTTATTTAATGATATATTTTGCATTTCCTTTTTTTTTCACTCAATATATATTTTTTTGTTTTGGAAAATACAGTTATTTTTCATATTTTTTTTATTAATTTTTTATTTTTTCAGCATAACAGTATTCATTATTTTTGCACCACACCCAGTGCTCCATGCAATCCGTGCCCTCTACAATACCCACCACCTGGTGCCCCCAACCTCCCACCCCCCACCCCTTCAAAATTCTCAGATCGTTTTTCAGAGTCCATAGTCTCTCATGGTTCACCTCCCCTTCCAATTTCCCCCAACTCCCTTCTCCTCTCCATCTCCCCTTGTCCTCCATGCTATTTGTTATGCTCCACAAATAAGTGAAACCATATGATAATTGACTCTCTCTGCTTGACTTATTTCACTCAGCATAATCTCTTCCAGTCCCGTCCATGTTGCTACAAAACTTGGGTATTCATCCTTTCTTTTTTCTTTTTCTTTTTTTTTTTTTTTACAGCTTTATAAACATATATTTTTATCCCCAGGGGTACAGGTCTGAGAATCGCCAGGTTTACACACTTCACAGCACTCACCATAGCACATACCCTCCCCAATATCCATAACCCCACCCCCTTCTCCCAACCCCCTCCCCCCATCAACCCTCAGTTTGTTTTGTGAGATTAAGAGTCACTTATGGTTTGTCTCCCTCCCAATCCCATCTTGTTTCATTTACTCTTCTCCTACCCCCTCAACCCCCCATGTTGCATCTCCTCTCCCTCATATCAGGGAGATCATATGACAGTTGTCTTTCTCCGATTGACTTATTTCGCTAAGCATGATACCCTCTAGTTCCATCCACGTCGTCGCAAATGGCAAGATTTCATTTCTTTTGATGGCTGCATAGTATTCCATTGTGTATATATACCACATCTTCTTTATCCATTCGTCTGTTGATGGACATCTAGGTTCTTTCCATAGTTTGGCTATTGTAGACATTGCTGCTATAAACATTCGGGTGCACGTGCCCCTTCGGATCACTACGTTTGTATCTTTAGGGTAAATACCCAGCAGTGCAATTGCAGGGTCATAGGGTAGTTCTATTTTCAACATTTTGAGGAACCTCCATGCTGTTTTCCAGAGTGGTTGCACCAGCTTGCATTCCCACCAACAGTGTAGGAGGGTTCCCCTTTCTCCGCATCTTCGCCAGCATCTGTCATTTCCTGAATTGTTAATTTTAGCCATTCTGACTGGTGTGAGGTGATATCTCATGGTGGTTTTGATTTGTATTTCCCTGATGCCGAGTGATATGGAGCACTTTTTCATGTGTCTGTTGGCCATCTGGATGTCTTCTTTGCAGAAATGTCTGTTCATGTCCTCTGCCCATTTCTTGATTGGATTCTTTGTTCTTTGGGTGTTGAGTTTGCTAAGTTCTTTATAGATTTTGGACACTAGCCCTTTATCTGATATGTCATTTGCAAATATCTTCTCCCATTCTGTCAGTTGTCTTTTGGTTTTGTTAACTGTTTCCTATGCTGTGCAAAAGCTTTTGATCTTGATAAAATCCCAAAGTTCATTTTTGCCCTTGCTTCCCTTCCCTTTGGTGATGTTCCTAGGAAGATGTTGCTGCGGCTGAGGTGGAAGAGGTTGCTGCCTGTGTTCTCCTCGAGGATTTTGATGGATTCCTTTCTCACATTGAGATCCTTCATCCATTTTGAGTCTATTTTCGTGTGTGGTGTAAGGAAATGATCCAAATTCATTTTTCTGCATGTGGCTGTCCAATTTTCCCAACACCATTTATTGAAGAGGCTGTCTTTTTTCCATTGGACATTCTTTCCTGCTTTGTCAAAGATGAGTTGACCATAGACTTGAGGGTCCATTTCTGGGCTCTCTATTCTGTTCCATTGACCTGTCTGTTTTTGTGCCAGTACCATGCTGTCTTGATGATGACAGCTTTGTAATAGAGCTTGAAGTCCGGAATTGTGATGCCACCAACTTTGGCTTTCTTTTTCAATATTCCTTTGGCTATTCGAGGTCTTTTCTGGTTCCATATAAATTTGAGGATTATTTGTTCCATTTCTTTGAAAAAAATGGATGGTACTTTGATAGGAATTGCATTAAATGTGTAGATTGCTTTATGTAGCATAGACATTTTCACAATATTTATTCTTCCAATCCAGGAGCATGGAACATTTTTCCATTTCTTTGTGTCTTCCTCAATTTCTTTCATGAGTACTTTATAGTTTTCTGAGTATAGATTCTTAGTCTCTTTGGTTAGGTTTATTCCTAGGTATCTTATAGTTTTGGGTGCAATTGTAAATGGGATGGACTCCTTAATTTCTCTTTCTTCTGTCTTGTTGTTGGTGTAGAGAAATGCAACTGATTTCTGTGCATTGATTTTATATCCTGACACTTTACTGAATTCCTGGACAAATTCTAGCAGTTTTGGCGTGGAGTCTTTTGGGTTTTCCACATAGAGTATCATATCATCTGCGAAGAGTGATAGTTTGACTTCTTCTTTGCCGATTTGGATGCCTTTAATTTCCTTTTGTTGTCTGATTGCTGAGGCTAGGACTTCTAGTACTATGTTGAATAGCTGTGGTGATAACGGACATCCCAGCCATGTTCCTGACCTTAACGGAAAAGCTTTCAGTTTTTCTCCATTGAGAATGATATTTGCGGTGGGTTTTTCATAGATGGGCTTTGATAATATTGAGGTATGTGCCGTCTATCCCTACACTTTGAAGAGTTTTGATCAGGAAGGGATGCTGTATTTTGTCAAATGCTTTTTCAGCATCTATGGAGAGTATCATATGGTTCTTGTTCTTTCTTTTATTAATGTGTTGTATCACATTGATTGATTTGCGGATGTTGAACCAACCTTGCAGCCCTGGAATAAGTCCCACTTCGTCGTGGTGAATAATCCTTTTAATGTACTGTTGAATCCTATTGGCTAGTATTTTGGTGAGAATTTTTGCATCTGTGTTCATCAAGGATATTGGTCTGTAGTTCTCTTTTTTGTTGAGATCCTTGTCTGGTTTTGGGATCAAGGTGATGCTGGCCTCAAAAATGAGTTTGGTAGTTTTCCTTCTATTTCTATTTTTTGGAACAGTTTCAGGAGAATAGGAATTAGTTCTTCTTTAAATGTTTGGTAGAATTCCCTGGGAAGCCATCTGGCCCTGGGCTTTTGTTTGTTTGGAGATTTTTGATGACTGTTTCAATCTCCTTACTGGTTATGGGTCTGTTCAGGCTTTCTATTTCTTCCTGGTTCAGTTGTGGTAGTTTATATGTCTCTAGGAATGCATCCATTTCTTCCAGATTGTCGAATTTGTTGGCGTAAAGTTGCTCATAGTATGTTCTTATAATTGTCTGTATTTCTTTGGTGTTCGTTGTGATCTCTCCTCTTTCATTCATGATTTTATTTATTTGGGTCCTTTCTCTTTTCTTTTTGATAAGTCTGGCCAGGGGTTTATCAATCTTATTAATTCTTTCAAAGAACCAGCTCCTAGTTTCGTTGATTTGTTCTATTGTTTTTTTGGTTTCTATTTCATTGATTTCTGCTCTGATCTTTATGATTTCTCTTCTCCTGCTGGGTTTAGGGTTTCTTTCTTGTTCTTTCTCCAGTTCCTTTAGGTGTAGGGTTAGGTTTTGTACCTGAGATCTTTCTTGTTTCTTGAGAAAGGCTTGTACCGCTATATATTTTCCTCTCAGGACTGCTTTTGTTGTGTCCCACAGATTCTGAACCGTTGTGTTTTCATTATCATTTTTTTCCATAAATTTTTTCAATTCTTCTTTAATTTCCTGGTTGACCCATTCATTCTTTAGAAGGATGCTGTTTAGTCTCCATGTATTTGGGTTCTTTCCAAATTTCCTCTTGTTATTGAGTTCTAGCTTTAGAGCATTGTGGTCTGAAAATATGCAGTGAATGATCCCAATCTTTTGATACTGGTTGAGACTTGATTTAGGACCAAGAATGTGATCTATTCTGGAGAATTTTCCATGTGCACTAGAGAAGAAGGTGTATTCTGTTGCTTTGGGATGAAATGTTCTGAATATATCTGTGATGTCCATCTGGTCCAGTGTGTCATTTAAGGCCTTGAATTCCTTGTTGATCTTTTGCTTGGATGATCTGTCCATTTCAGTGAGGGGAGTGTTAAAATCCCCTACTATTATTGTATTCTTGTCGATGTGTTTCTTTGATTTTGTTATTAATTGGTTTATATAGTTGGCTGCTCCCATGTTAGGGGCATAGATATTTAAAATTGTTAGATCTTCTTGTTGGACAGTTCCTTTGAGTATGATATAGTGTCCTTCCTCATCTCTTATTATAGTCTTTGGCTTAAAATCTAATTGATCTGCTATAAGGATTGCCACTCCTGCTTTCTTCTGATGTCCATTAGCATGGTAAATTCTTTTCCACCCCCTCACTTTAAACCTGGAGGTGTCTTCGGGTTTAAGATGAGTTTCTTGTAGGCAACATATAGATGGGTTTTGTTTTTTTATCCATTCTGATACCCTGTCTCTTTTGATTGGGGCATTTAGCCCATTAACATTCAGGGTAAGTATTGAGAGATATGAATTTAGTGCCATTGTATTGCCTGTAAGGTGACTGTTGTTGTATATTGTGTCTGTTTCTTTCTGATCTACTACTTTTAGGGTCTCTCTTTGCTTAGAGGACCCCTTTCAATATTTCCTGTAGAGCTGGTTTGGTATTTGCAAATTCTTTCAGTTTTTGTTTGTCCTGGAAGCTTTTGATCTCTCCGTCTATTTTCAATGATAGCCTAGCTGGATATAGTATTCTTGGCTGCATGTTTTTCTCATTTAGTACTCTGAATATATCATGCCAGCTCTTTCTGGCCTGCCAGGTCTCTGTGGATAAGTCTGCTGCCAATCTAATATTTTTACCATTGTACGTTACAGACTTCTTTTCCCGGGCTGCTTTCAGGATCTTTATTTGTCACTAAGACTTGTCAATTGTACTATTAGGTGACGGGGTGTGGACCTATTCTTATTGATTTTGAGGGGGGTTCTCTGAACCTCTTGAATTTTTGATGCTTGTTCCCTTTGCCATATTGGGGAAATTCTCTCCAATAATTCTCTCCAATATACCTTCTGCTCCCCTCTCTGTTTCCTCTTCTTCTGGAATCCCAATTATTCTAATGTTGTTTCGTCTTATGGTGCCACTTATCTCTCGAATTCTCCCCTCGTGGTCCAGTAGCTGTTTCTCCCTCTTTTGCTCAGCTTCTTTATTCTCTGTCATTTGGTCTTCTATATCACTAATTCTTTCTTCTGCCTCATTTATCCTAGCAGTGAGAGCCTCCATTTTTGATTGCACCTCATTAATAGCTTTTTTGATTTCAACTTTGTTAGATTTTAGTTCTTTTATTTCTCCAGAAAGGGCTTTTATA